>NW_015165834.1:356735-370159 GCF_001447785.1 Gekko japonicus | reverse complement strand
GGGTAGCATGTGCAGCCAGGAGAGCATGAGGGAGAACCCTTACAAGCAGGGTTGGCGGAAGTGGGAGGGGGACTGGTGGCAGTGGGCCTCAGCCAAAGCCCTGGCATCTGCCCCTCCTCAGGGTATGCTGACATTGGCCCTGCAATAGTTGATTTGTAAGCAAGAAACAAACAGCAATTTGACTTGAACATCACAAGGAAATTGTGATTAATTAAAGATTTCCTGGATTGCAGTTTTGATACTGTGTTCAAGAGGAGGAGGTATGGCACATGAGTCTCGGGACTTGGTCTCATTCTTGCACAGCAAACTGAGGCTTGTTTGTGATGCCTGAATGCAGCCAGTAACTAGATTGGGAAGGTACTGTTGAACCATCACTGTTGTGCTATACACACTTGTGTTCTGTCTGGTCTGAGGTGACAACTGGCTTTCTAAGCTATACCACAAAAGTGCAGACTAGTTACAGACAGTGCAATGACCCTGCTAAAACAGATGTGTGTACACCTGGACACGTGTTATTATAATATTTGTGAATAACATATTCTTCCACCCCATGTCCATCTATATGTTAGCCAATTTTCTTGAGTCAAATTGATGTGATCATATATCCCTTTAAAATTGTACAGGGCTATCAGTTCAACAGTTTCAATAATGCTTTTTGTGTGTGTGAAATCCAGTTTTCTGAAGGGTATGTACTCTTCAAGATATTGAAGAGCATGTTTCTTTTTAAAAGAAAAAAGCTGTTCCTATTTGCATAATTAGTTTATATCCCGCTTTCCTTCCCAATGAGGATCTAGAGCCACTTATCACAGTGTTCTCCCCTCCTCCACCCTGTCCTTGCAATAACATTGTGAGATTGTATTGTGACAGGTCCAAGGTTACCTGTTGAGCTTCCATGGCAGAGCAGGGATTTGAAACCAGCTGTCCCAAGGACTAGTCCGACACTCTAACCACTGAATTATGTGGGATCTGATTCTGGTATGATATATTTACAAAATATTACATTCCAGTATGATATTTTCACAACTCCATTGACTGTGTAAAAGTAGAAGTGATGTTCCCCTCTCTGTTGCTTTTGTACATATAACAAACAAGTGGGGACCCGCAATGCTCATGGGAGGGGAATCTCTTGCCCCATCGTGGTTGATTCCCTACATCCTAACAACTCAGTAGAGAGGAGGGAGACTCATGGAGGGGAATCCCAAATCCCCCCCCAGCCAAGCTGGCATGGCTCCAAGACTCCACACCAACTATCAAGCCCAGTGTCCTTCTCCACCGTGGCTGGGTCCCGCATGGCTACCGGCCGCCTTCACTGCCGTGGTATGGCTTCTGGCTTCCTCCTCCACTGCAGTGAGGTCCGGTGCTGCTGGACCTGGTGTGGCTGCTAGCCTCCTTTGCTGCTATGGTCGGACTTGATGCAGCTTCTGGCCTCCTCTGCTGCTGTGGCTGGGTCTGATGAGGCTGCTGGCCTCCTTCACTGATGTGGTTGGACCCAGTGCGGCTTCCAACCTCCTCTGACACCGCAACTGGGCTTGGTGCAGCTGCTAACCTCCTTCACCACTGTGCTGAGATCTGGCACAGCTGCCAGCATCCACCGCTGCCATGGCTAGACCCTAGCGTGGCTGCTGACATCTGCCATCGGCCTAGGCTGGAGGGGCTCCTTCTTCCCCCCCCCCCAATGGATTTTTAATTCATATATAAGACAAAGACAAACATACATAAATACAAATTAGAGGAAATTCATTTGCATCATTATTTAACCTAGTTATTGACCTCATACTATATCCAAAATATTCATTTCTTTTATCCACATATTTTTCATATATACCTTTTGCTTACAATTAAACATATAGTTCTTATTTCCTTTTGTTTTGATTATATGTCTGGAAACATTATACGTTGTACTATTCTATCCATTTATAAAATCTTGACCATGTGTCCTCAAAGTTTTCTTTGTTATGTCTGGAGAAGCTCCTTCTGAGCTGGTAAATTGGGGGCCAGTTTAACCCTCCGTGTATTTATTTTTTATTTTCAGATTTTTCTGCAAACCTGGGGTGTGCCCCAGTTTGCTGAAAAATCTGTTTAGCCTTCAGGTGGCCCCAATCTGTGGATTTAGCTATCTGCAGATGGGGACCACAGGTGGCTAATAGCATATAGATCACCTTTGTTGCCTCAGAACTAATACTGCAATAATGATAAGAGGGTGGTTGCTTTCCATAATTCTACTGAAATTATTGTCTGTATATTGCTAATCATACTTCATAGTTTGCTGGGTTTCTCAAGTCCGTAGCTAGTTGCTTTTCTGAATTATTTCACAAGGGTACTATTCTGTAGCATCTGTTTGAAAGCTAGTCAATATTCTAAGTTCTATTTTTGTTGAACTGTTCTTGCCTTTAAGAGACTTCCCATCAGTTTGAGTAATGAAGGAACTCCTTATAAATGTTTAGATACTTGGCTAATAAAACAAAGCATTTTCTGTCTTTGTACCATCCATTTTTGTGTCTTTTTAAAAAGGGGGGGTACAGTGTTCTGTTTGGCACATAATAATAAATGGAGCAGACATAAATGGGAAACAGCTAATGCTGACTAATGTAAGTCCCGTTCACATGAGGGGATTTGGGCCAGTAGCAGGACAGTTCGGGGGCGGATCAAACCGGCGCGATCACACCACATCTGGGAAGCGTGGTGCTTCCGTCCCCGAACTGGCCCATCCACTCGATGATCCGGAGCAAGTAGGAACCACCTACCGAGGTGGTTCATCTCCCTGCTGCGCTGCAAACCGGGAGTCTGATCGCCGGCGCAAGGATGCCCCGGCGCATCCCCGGCTCCGAGCCGAACTGCGCATGCTCGGACATACGCAGTTCAGCTGGCTCGGCGTCTGATCTGTGTTTTCTCCCCGGCGTCTGATCGTGCCAGGGAGAAAAGGCGGCGCGGCCAGGGGATCCGTGGTATCCCGCCGCGCCGTTTCAACTTTGGCGCGGCTTTTAAAAGCCACGCTTTTTGCCGCTTTTTCCCCTGCCGTGTGCCAGGGGCCGTAGAAAGGTTTTAAGGGTGCATGGTTGCTGTTATAATTCAGATGAATATACCTACAGCAGAGATGTACTTTAATTGAGACCAAAAAAATCATCACCACAATTCAACAGGTAAGCAGCAGTCATACAAAATGGGTGCTGCATATGCATTTCCAGGTATAAAATCTGTTCCAGGAACTAGTTTTGACACTTGCATAGTCCCAGCCAGACTGTTTTCACTTGTACCAATGATCTATTCCAGGTGGGGACTACAGATGGTATGGTATGGTATGGTAAATGGTATATGGTAAAATACCAAGGATTCGTACTATTCATACCAACATTACTGTGTATTGAGTGATAACTTCCAATGGCTTACAATTTGCATGAGGTCATAGAGATGACCATACTATCCTTTGGTTATCCTGCACCCTTCAGGGGTTAATGAAGATTTTACTATTTATCAGATAGTGAAGGGCAGTAAAATACATTCTAAAATGGGCATCTTTACTTAACCAGCACATAAATTTCTCTCTTTTTTTCTTTTTCTTTTTAAGCCCCCGGAGGGGATTTTTTATTTATTTTTTATCACTACAAAAAACTACAACAGAAAAAAGGGAGGGGGAAACTACATATACGGGAGAAAGTAAAGTACCCACTACTATCTAAAAACCCAAGAGAGGAGATCCTCCAACTAGCTTTTATACATCCAGCCTTTTCATCTTTTTTCTTTTTATGAACTGTGTCAAACTTTTAAAACTTTTTACCCTCCCAGTTTACATTTAACTGCCCAATAACAGTGCCCCCAATCATCCCCAGGAACCAAAGTTCTCAAAGGCACAATTCAGAGTCCTTCAGCCTTTACTTCTTCTTCTCTCTTCTCTTCCACAACTTGTAGGGACTTTTCGGGGCTGCTGCCCCCTGCTCAGACAAAGAGCCCTCGCCAGATGAACCAGTTTCCAGCTCGCCACTGGACCTGCTGTCCTCTTCTTTTTTCTCGTCCTCTGACCTTCCCAGCTGTTCCTTTAGAAATTCTTGAGCTTTCAGAACAGAGTCAATCTTTTCCTTCTTCTCTTTGATCTTAAATGTTACGCCTTCTGGAAATAGCCATTTGTATCCAATTGAATTTGTTTGGAGAAAGAGCACAAGTTCTTTATATTTCTTTCTGCGTTGTCTTACTTCAAATGGAATATCCTTTAGCGTTCTCACAGCATTCTCCCCTGCCTTCAGGGGCGTTGCCGCTACTGCTTTCAGGATAGCATCCCTGATGTGCCTCTTTGAGAATCTTACTACAATTTCCCCAGGCAGATTATTTTTCTTTATATATCCTGAATATGACCTGTAGGCCACATCCATATCATTGAGTAGCAAGCCCGCCTTTATTTCTGTTGCTGGGGCAAGTCATTCGCTCATAAGTTCTTTAAGATTCTCTCCTTTGTTCTCTGGCACCCCCTGGAAGCGCAGGACCATATTGGCCTTATCCATTTGCACTTGAAGCATTTGATCTTCCAAAGAAGAGGTTTTCTTTTCCAATTTTTGCACTTTCTTCTTCACTTTCTGCATTGATTCAGCCATTTCCTTTACTTTCTCAGCATCCTGCTTCGTTACTTGGATCAGATCAGTTATTTGCGTTTGTTGTGCAGAAATGCTCTGTGTTACTACGGACATCTGCTCTTTGAAGTTATTCAGCTGTTCCAGTAGAGGGCGCATGAACTCAGCTATAGCCTTTGCCGTCTCACTGGTCGTTTCCGGCTTAGGGGACTCTGGTTTCATTTTCAAAAGTCTTTCTTTGTCTTTGTCCCTCTTCCCCGCCATCTTTTTCCCGTTTGTTTACTTTCGGAAAGTTTTTAAAAGTCTCTGAATATGCGCTTGACTGCTTAGCTCGATTGGGTAAGTACTTCTGGGCAATTTAATCACATTTCTCTTCTGCTCCCCCCCTTTCGCTCAACAGTTTATGCGCATGGGAGGCGTCCCCCTCACTCGCTTTTCCCATTCCACGGAGTAGGGTAGGGAGTGTCTTTTCTTTCAAAAATCATTTCCCAGTTGACTCATGTTCATAGTTGGCCTTCTGACCACGCTTCTTTCATCATTTTTCACGCCCGATCTCCTGTGCTTGACCCGGTTAGCTTCACTTGTACCATTCGGTCTCTCGGCTGGAAGAACCACTGAAGCGAAGGGGCGCCTCAATTCTCTGGCATTCCGCCATCGAAGAGGCTACCCCTCAAAGCTCCTTGGCCAGGGTCCCTTCACCGGGCCCCTGGGGGGGTGTACAAGCCTGCTCGCCCCCTCCTTCCGCCGGAGCATGGAGACACCCCCGGGAGGTCCGGGAGGTGAGTCCGCAAGCGTGCTGCCATCAACCGGAAGTCCAGCACATAAATTTCTCATGTAGCATGGTAAATTTTTACCACACTTCTATAACAGATTTTAAAATAGCTGGGGAAGAAGGGAAGCAGCAAAAATTTCCTTACCACTTAGTAGGGCGATACCCTAGTATGAGAGAGCTCACAGTTGGGTAGCTTAGTCATATGGGTATGGGGTCAGTGTTGTAAGAAAAATGTGGGTGATTGCACGTGTTTGTGAAAGCGTGTTTACCCATGTCACCCACATTTTCCCCCCTCAGTTCGTGTGTCTCCTGTGTGTTTGCCTCCTTACCTAAGGCAGAAGTGTAAGCTTGGAAATCACTAAGGCTCTAGCAGAGACATTCAAAGGTCTCTTCTTAAAATAAAACTTATCTTTATTATAGAAAAACATTCAGAGATTTGTCTGGCAAGATGACCGCAAGACGCTATGCCAGCCTGCCACACAGTAGAATCCTATTTCCTAAGCATTGATGGAATACACAGAAAAATAAACATGCAGCAAAGTTTCCCCCACCCCATGCATGCGCGGACGAGAGGCCTCTCTGACTGACTCCTAACAGGAGTCAGTAGGGGTCTGTTGTAACTGACCAGTATTTATACCCAAGATCAAAGGGGTCCCTAGATAATCATATTACAGTTGGAATTTAACACTTAGAAGTTGGAATTGTCTTGCAGGAAATTTGTTTCCTTTCCTTGGTCTCACACAACAAAAGTGTACACATTTTACAGGATCAATACAGTGTCATTGTTTCTTCCAGGTGTTCCCCAATATGGGAAGTAAACTGTCCTTTTGATGTTAACTCTGAGATGTGTGTTTTATGGCCTAGGAAATTGGGGTCTGTTACTTCCCAAACTGGCTTTAAGTCTCGCACCTGGGGCTTGGAATGGAATGTTGTAAGCTGTTGAGTCCACTGAGAGGAATGCTCCGTTTTAGAGCCAAGAGCTTGCAAAGAATTATGGGGTTTGAGTCAAACAGGCCAAGGCTGTCTGCTAGCAAGGGCAAAGACAGGAACAGGTACATGGATTTTATGGACTATTTGGTTCATTTTAAACCCAAACCACCTATATTTCTGAAAATTCTTTCCACAGTCAGTTAACCATTTTACCAAGGGCATGCCATGGTCATTTTATTATTTGGCCAATGGCCATCCATATTTGCTCTTTGCAACTCTTGTAGCTGGCAAGCAGAAGACATGGTCTTAATTCAAGTACAATGGATTCATTGTCAGTGAAGAAGAAGAAGAGATTGGATTTATACCCCGCCCTTCACTACCCAAGGGAGTCTCAGAGCAGCTTACAAACTCCTTTCCCTTCCCCTCCCCACAACAGACACCCTGTGAGGTAGGTGGGGCTGAGAGAGATCTGACAGAAACTGCTCTTTTTCAAGAACAGCTGTGCCAGAACTATGGCTTTCCCAAGGTCATCCAGCAGGTGCAAGTGGAGGAGTGGGAAATCAAACCTGGTTCTCCCAGATTAGAGTCCGCACACTTAACCACTACACCAAACTGACTCTGAATGGTACATGAATGTTCTAAAACTCGGAGACTGGCTTTCAGGGATCAAGAATAGAAAGCAGCCAGGTAGAGCAGGCAGAAAATGAGATCAGGAGTTGGTCTTAGTTGCATGTAAGTGGGGCTTCCAGGAAAGTAAGGTGAATTATCCAGTGACCAGGGCAGGGAACTGAAGCAGCAGAGACCAGGATGATATTTCCCCATAAAGCACCGCAGTCAGATTAAGAATGGGCATCAGTGAATAAATGCCCAACTATCCTGAGACATTATTGCAGGGACAAAGCAATGGTTTAAGGACAGGCTTATGGAACTCCTTTCCCTGAAAGATGCCAAGAGCCAGTCAGTATTTTCTTGAGTCACTTTGCACTTTGAATTAATCAAATGTGTATTTACCTAAATGACAGCTAGCTAGATTCAATTCCTACCCTTAGGCTTTGAGGCTTGTAACCTGCTGACACAATGAATGAAGCTGCGGTGGTCTGCCTGACCTCTTACTCTATAGTTCTGCTCCGGTAAATCCTTTTCTGCCAACTCACCACTGGATGCCTTATGTTTCTTAAACACAGCAGAGTACGATAAGCCTGCATTTAATTGCTTCTCTGTGGTGATCCAGTAAGGATCTATTGACACTGTCCTTTCATGGCTCACTCATTTATCCTGTGTTAAATTTTTGTCAGCCCAGAGTCAGTGTGCATGAAGAAAATGAGTGATCTTGCTGGACGTAAGGTTGACTGTTCCTGAAATACATGGGAGATGAAACTCAACTGTGTATTCTGTGGGATGACCTCTGTATCTTTTTCTACTCCAAGAACACAGGACAAGATCGAGTCTAGCACTGTGTGATAATTCTTCACCTTTGTTTTCAGAACATTTGTAATAGATGTGTGCTAAGTAGGCACACATGGAGCTGCCTTTTACTGAATCAGAGCCTTGGTCCATCAAAGCCAGTATTGTCTACTCAGATTAGCAGTGGCTCTTGAGGGCTTCAGGTTGAGATTTTTCACATCATCTGCCACCTGATCTTTTTAACTGGAGAGGCTAGGGACTTCCTTCATGCTGAGCCACGGCTCCTCCCCTTTAAAGTGTTTAAAGCTCAAGCATTTTCTACGTGGACCTTTCACAGGTGTTCCTCCTCACTGCATAGAGGACATTCAGGGCTGTTTCAAGTCTTTCATGAGGAAAGAGGAAAGTTTTTTTTTCCTAGAGACTATTGCCTTAAATGGATTTTTTCTTAGATTCATCATTTCTATTGACAAATGATCCCACTCAGTAACAAAAATTCTTCAGTGTCTGGTTTTAACTTTTTACTGGTGGTAAAACAGCTTTGCTTGAAATACTAGGGTTCTCATCTAGGCATGTTATCTGTTTGTATCTCCCAAATGATTATTAAAACAAATGTGTGAAATGGCCTGATATGTGTTCCCAGAAATCAGTTTTCCTGGAGTGCTGTATATAATATTTTAAGCAGCTTGCATAATTTTTGTTTTATTATTATTATTCTCCTGGGGAAAAATCTTGCTCTGTTCAAAGTTGTTGTTTCATGTTAAAGGTTTTGCAAGGATAGTTGCCATTTAGAAGATATTGCCAACATGGATATCTAGAGCATTCTCTAAAAGTGAATGTTTGTGAGGTTGCTTTAGAAATAGCTTCTTTTCTCTGGCTACATTAAATTGGAAGTGACTTTGCTTGCATCCTTTGGAAAGATGAAAAGGAAGAAATGTTCCTAAGTTGACCTATAAACTGTGGGTGTATGTTTTTTTAAAAAAAATGATAGCTGTCAACATGAATGAAATATTTTCAAACGGTTCTGTCACTGTCACAGGTAATACTTCGGCCCCAGTCACACTAGCGAGAAAAGCCATGGCAGAAGTGCGGCTTTTTAGAGCCGCAGCAAATTGAAGCACGCCATCAGGATCAGACAGATCCCCCGACTCATGCCGCCTTTGCTCCCCGGCATGATCACATGTCGAGGGGGAAGCGATGGGACGAAGGGTGAGGAGAGGCAGTTGCGCAGTTGTGCACATGTGCAGTGTGGCAGGGCCTCGCATACCACGGGATACGGGCGTGTCGGTGATCACACGCCCGCCTGTGCTGCGTGTTTCCAAGTAGGTACTAGTATTTTGCAGGTATCTTTTAAATCTGCATTTTCAGCCGGAAGGAATGGGTTGGGGGTGGGGGCGTGATGCTTGCCAGATGTTGGCATCTGATCGCGTCGATTTAATCCACTGGGTGCTGGTAGGGATGTCCCCACCCCTGATGAATTGTGGCCTTAGATAGGGATAATGGATAACTGTATAGCCGCTCAGAGACCCCTTCGGGGATTAGAGCGGGATAGTAAGACGAAAGTTAAATAAATTAAATAAATAAATCCACCCTCAACCCGTCCGTATCACGGGGCAAATCCTCCTGTGTGACCGGGGCCTTCAGTTGCTTACTGTGTCTCAGCTTCATAACATGCCTGCCTAAACAATCACCTTTTCTGGCATCCGCCAAGTGTTCTTAGAAAGTGGGCAGGGTCAGGCAGTGCTTTTGCCCAGCAAGGCTTCTGATTGAACTTTGGAGATAGGGTTGCCAGGTCCGATCATCATGCTGGCGGGGGAATTTGGGGGGGCATTCTGGGAGTGGGGGGGGACATTGTGCGATGTGCATAGTCACCCGGAAGTGACATAGGCATGCCAGTGACATCGAGGGCAATGCTCTGGTTTTGGGGAAAACTCTATTGTAAAGTCAAACCATAGAGTTTTGCCCCCAAACCAGAGCGTCACTGATGCACCTACACCACTTCTGCAACATCACTGTTTGGGGAGGTGGGGGGAATTTCCTCCCGCCAGCCGCCGACCACTGAAAATCTTCTGCTGAGGGTTAGGGTCTAAAAATGTACCACAGCATGGAGTCTGCAGTGGGGATGGGGAATTTAGAAAAGCACTTCTGTCTCTTTCATGTTGACAAAGAGCTTGGTTCCTCCATTAACAGAAGGGAATGGAGACATTTTTTCCTAATTCATTCCTCACTGCAGTCTTCAGACCCCATACCATGGTGCATTTTGTTTATGACAGACTTTAGCCTTCAGAAGAGGGTTTTTGAAATTTTGACACAGGCTTCTGGGAGAAGGTGGTGAAAATCTTTCGCTGCAAGCTGTTTCCGCTCGCACATCCATAAGCTCCAACACTGTGGCTGCTATCACACATACACACTAAATAATCCACTTTCAGTGCACTTTTGAATTGGATTTTGCCAGTTCACACAGTGAAAATCCAGTTGGAAACCACTAAAACTATTAATCTCGAATCCAACAAAGAGATACGAGCATGCAGCACAGAACTTTGCACATAGGTACACCTTTGTTTCTTGATTTTGATGCAGCACTTGCCACTATCAAGGGTCGAGGGGATGGTATCTTTTTTTTTTAACTGCATGGTGATTTGTCCAGTAGCAGCAGGGAATGGGTGCAGTGAAGTCAGGAAGAGTGTTCTCCCATACACATATGTCCCATTTTGTATCTTGCTTGATAACAAAGTTTGCACATGATGTTCTATCAAAGTTACTTCCTGTAAAACAAAATAGAAACTTCAGATGGTTTTGTGGTATTGCTCTCCCCCCCCCCGCCCGATTGTACTGACTTAGATGTTCCATTATCTCCTATTATGTGGAGATGCTGTCATTAGATATTTTTGGTAACCCTGTATTTAAACACAATCATTATATGGGATGATATCATTAGTGCAGACATTCAGATGATGCAGCGTTGGGGCAAGATCAAAATGATTTCATGCACAATATGGTTCACTGCAAGTTCATCTGAAACATTAGCATTTGGGCTTTGACTTGCGTCTAAACCACTTTAGTCTTCTTTGATCTTTTGTAACGGGTTTTGTCTGCTTGTAGCTGGATATCTTTTCAACTCTGCCATAGAATGGAAGAAGAGGAAGAACAGAACAGAAGCTGGGCAGTAACAATTTGCTGTGCAAATAGTGCAGGCTCCACCGCTGAAGCATGAGAAAAGAGTGCTGCTGTTTTTAAAAAAGGATATGTAAAATAAATAAATGAATAAAGTCAAATTTGGGTCCTTTTGTTTATTGCTATCTTATTTTCATTTGTTATGTTTGGTATTAACTTTTGCCAAATACCTTTAAAAAAAAAAAATTTGAATTATTCCCTGGTTTCACTAAGAAAGAAATTTTCAGATGTAACTTTTCCTTGTTTCCCACTGGGATAAAATTCTGCAATATTGTATGCCTCTATCACAAAGTGCTCCCTGTCACATTAGATAAAAGACAGTACTCTCATTTTACAGGCCAAATGCAATAGCAGCTGTTTGGTGTGACTTACTTGTCTTGTTGTCGGGGATTGTACTCTTCTTCCACACTGACCTGGATAACCCAGGCTAGCCTGATCGCATCAGGTCTTGGAAGCCCTGGTCAATATTTGGATGGGAGGCCTCCAAGGAATACCAGGGTTGTGACACAGAGGCAGGCAATGGCAAAAACATCTCTGAATGTCTCTTGCCTTGAAAAGCCCACGAGGCTGCCATAAGTCAGCTGTGACTTGACGGCAAAAAAAAGCTTCATTGCGTCCATGTTTAACACACTGTGGGGTTCAGGGGCATCCATTCCTGTGCCCTCAGCATCTCTTCTGTCATGTTTGGCCTTGCGTAGCATCAGAACTGGAGAAGGAGGGCATTGTTCCTTGGAGAGAGGGAGAGAGAGAGAGAGAGAGAGATGTGCAGTGCAGCAGACTGCACATGCTCAGTCAATTTCCATGAAGCCTTGCAAGAACTTGCAGTCTCATGAGTACTCAGGGGAATCTTGGGCTGCACGTACAGCGTCTCTCCCGCTCCCATTGCCCTGGCTGGGCTAAGCTGCTAGCAGCTACTGGTGGTGATTGACGGCCCATACTGCATTACTGCTATTTATTTATTTACTAAAACATTTATATTCTGCCTTTCTTCTCTGTTCAAGGCAGGTTACAATAATAGTTAAAACATCCCCAGCTAAAACCAGAGATAAAATAACAAGCCCCAAATCCCTCCCCCTCCCCCTTTAAAAGATGCCTGCTATTCAAACCCCCTCGAAAGCCCTGGCAAACAGAAGGCTTTACAACACCTCCTGAAGATACTCAGGGAGCCCATTCCACAGAAGCCACAATGGACAAGGCTTGGGCTCTGGTCATTGCCAGATGGGCCACCCTAAGTTGTAGGGAAGCCAACAGATGGCTGCCTGATGACCGTACTCAGCACACAGGAACATATGGAAGGAGATGATCTTTCAACTGTGTAGGTCCTAGGTCATGAAGAGCTTTAAAGGTCATAATCAGCACCTTGAACTGAACACATAAACTTGGAAACAGACTTTATTTTATTTTTATTTTTTTTAATTGATTTCTATCCCGCCCATCTGGCCTCGGCTGGCTCAGGGCGGCTCACAACAGGGTAAAAACTCTCCTAATACATAAAACACAATTAATTACGCAAATACAGTTCCTAATAAATAATGCAACAATATAAAACAATATTAAAATCATGTAAAGTGTTAAAGTGCTAGCGATTTCCAGTTATTGTTTTAATTCTATTGGTCTGCTTCAGTTCGGGGAAACTAGGACGGGTGGTAGTCAAAGGGACCAATGGCTCAGACAAACTGGCAGCCAATGAAGGCATTTGAAAATAGGAAAATAGGCAACTCTGCAGCTAGCCCCTGACAGTAGTCAAGGTGCTGGGCCAGTTGTAGTTTCTAGTTGTCTTCAAGGGCAGCCCCATGTAGAGTGCATTGCAGTAATCCAGCTGTGAGGTTACAGAAGCATGAATCAGCATGGCCAGATCAGCTGAGTCTAGGTAACAAGAAAGTTGGTGAATCAGATAGGCACTCCTGAACACAATGCCAACCTGCTTCTAAAATAGTAAGGCAGGGTCTGTGAGCACCCCGAAGCACTTAACCTGCTCTGAAGAGGTCAGTGTTACTACATTTAGGACAAGTGGATTTAGTCCTTCTTGAAATATCAGCCTTCCCAAGCAGTGCTACCTCTGTCTTGTCTGGATTCAGCTTCAGTTTGTTTTGCCTTAGCCATCTAACTACAGCCTCAAAGCAACAGTTCAGAACCAAGACAGACATATCTGAAGGCTTGGATAATTACAATAACAGCCCTAATAATCCCTAACACCAGAGGTCATTTCGGAGGGGATCGCGGGGGATCGCAGTTCCCCCGGGTGAGGTACGCGGGCGGGGCAATTTCAGTAAGTTCAGACCACATTAGCCTATACTTGAAGTTGATCTTGGGGGGAAAATCCATCCTGAACTAGGGAAAATCTTGAGTTGTCAGGGTTAATGTTTCCACTTTCATGGGTAAAGGGGGGAGAAGATAACAGGACCCCAGCCACCACAGATATGAGCTTAACCAGAAATGGAATGGGTCCAGCACCGATGTGTCATACAGGAAATTCTGGAGCTGTTCTGCCACCCCTCTCTCAATTACCTTACCCAGAAATGAAATATTGAAAACTGCGAGGTAATTGAAAGGTTCCATAGGATCCAAAGTTGCTTTCTTGAAGAGCG
>NW_015165834.1:327293-356418 GCF_001447785.1 Gekko japonicus | reverse complement strand
GGTACAACCACAGGCTCTTTTAGTCCTTCTGGGTAGACCCCTGAGTCCAGGGCCAGATTGCTAATGTCCACCAGGGGCCCCCATATTCTTTCACCACCAGCCTTCACCAGCCATGAAGGACACAGGTATAAGAGGCATGTGATCAGCCTAACAGCACCCAGAATCCTGTCAACATCAGCCTAGGAGAGTCAGCTGAAGCTGTCAAGTACCGAATCCAAAGACAGCCAAGGGGCCTCCAGTTCACGTACTGTATATGGGCCAGGAGGTTATGGCAGAGCAATAAAACTTTATCCACAAAGAAGCTTGCAAAAGCCTCACAGCTGATAGCCAAATTCCTAGAGAAGTTAAAGATCTAATTACCCTAAACAATTGTGCTGGGCGAGAGCTAGCAGATGCGATTGAGGCTGCATAGAATTCCTTCCTCATAGGATTTCATAAATCTCTTATAAGATGTTCTTGCAGCTTCATTGTGAGTACACCGCCAAACTTGTTCTAGTCATCTAAGTTTATGTTATTTATAGTCCAGCTTTTTCACTTGGACTCAAGGTAGAGGAGAGAGCCAGTCAATATAATTGACAGGATGGGACATTCTTCAAGAACACACTTCTGTTCTTGTGAATGGAAACTGAGTGTCAACATTCTGAAACTCTGGTTTTCAAAAAAGATTGAAAAGTGGGGGGTTCAGTACTTCACACAGAACTGTGAACCCCCTGGGCTGATACAGTGCCCCTGCTTCTAAATGCCTTTGCTACTATAGGTGTTAACATTCCTTGCATTTCGTGGCCCACTGTTTTACAGTTTTTCCTCTTTATCTGTGTGCGTGTATGTTTGTGTGTGTGTGTGTAAAATATACCTCCCAGCTGAGGAAAACACTTCATGTATGTGACAAAGTGGGCTCTAGACCACAAAAACTAATGCTGCAATAAATCTGTTAGTTGTTAAAATACCACAAGACTTTTGTTTTTGTTGCAGTGCAGTAGCGCAGAAGCCCCTCAGGAATTTGTCGGATCTAGATTCATATATGGCTGCCCACAGCCCTACCCAGCCCTGACAATATAAAAGGAAAAAATGGGTAGTATTTGAGTAATTTTTGAAGACATTTAAGTTTCAATTCAAACTGATGTAAAATAAAAGGAAGTTGTGAAGGAAGAACAGAATCTGTTAGAGATCATACTATTGCACTTAAAAACAAAATAAAAAATAGTCATAATTATTTTAAAACCGTGATGCCCACCCTGTGTTTTTAGCAAGTGGGCTGGGGCAGGTGGGGCTTCTGATTGACAGTTGGAGACCTAACTGACCATGCAGAGTTTTTAGAAGTTGCTTCAGCAGCAGCTGCCACCAGAGCATGAGCATCTTCACTGCATGGCTGACGGTAAGCTGGGTGAATGCAAGAAAATGTTTTAAAACCATATGTTCATTTTAAAAAGCATCCTGTTAAATGCAGCTTCTGCCTGGAATGTTGAAGAGTTACTACTGGAAAGTTGAAGAGTTCCTCAACCTCTTGCAAGCAGCCATGTTATGGTTGTGCCCACCACTCTGTGCCAGAATCCCAAAGGTGCCCACCGGCTGAAAAGGGCTGGGGTCTCCTCCTCTAAAGCAATAGCTCCATCCAAAATAATTAGAAAAGGACAATTATAACTGTTGAAAAGGCAGATGACATTTGTTTTATCCAGAGGAGACTCTTTTAGCTCCAGTTTTAGTCGTAGCTATGATTAACTATAGAGCTTTAGAGCACTGAACAGTCATGACAGGGGGAGGGAGGCGTGGGAGGCTCAAAGCATCAAACAACAAAAGACTTCTGAACCATTTTAGCAATCCAATACAAAATGAGTTAGAAGCTGCTTGTTTTGCACAAGATGTGTCTGTTACAAATTTGATCTTAATCCAAGAAAGTAATTTAGTACATATACACAACTGTCGAAGCCACCCAAATGGATATTGCTGTAACTCAAGGTCAGGCAGCTCTTACTTTAATAAGTGATTTCAGTTAATTAGAACACAACACACAACAACACAGAACACACAGAACAACCCCAACTTATATACAGTTTGGAACTGGCTAAATCACACCCCTAGAACAGTAAGGTCCAATCATAAGTGAGTGCTTAGGAACAATAGGCTTTGTTCCCGCCGAAGGTCATAGTCTTCCTTGATTGGTCCATTGCACAACGGCAGCCAATCAGGCTGTTGATTTCAGGATACTGAGAGTTTACGGAGCCTGTGACTTAAGCTCAGGCTTATTCTACAATTCAGGCTATCCATCTAACACAATACATAACAGATATTATTTGGATATTTCTTTTGTGAGCTTCTGAATTTAGAACTTGCCCTATTGGTGTCATTGCATGTTCCAAAAGACTGAGTCTTTTGCACTATGAGCAAGCAGAAATTAAGTAGATTGAGTTAAGAGTCTGGGGGTGCTCTGGGACCCAGTCTTGTTGATGAATAAACAGGTTGGTTCTGTTGGTAGGAGCACTTTGTTTCAATTACCTCTAGCCCATAAACTGGCCCCTTATCAAGATTGTTCTGGCCTGTATACAATGATCCACACTAGGGTAACCTCTAGTTGAACTGCTGTAACTTGCTATGTGTCAGATAGGGTTGCCAGCTCCCACTTGGGAAATACCTGGAGATTTGGGGTGGAGCCTGGGGAGGGTGGGTTCTGGAGAGGGAAGGGACTTCAGCAGAGAATTCACCCTCTGAAACAGCCTTTGTCTCCAGGGGAACTGATCTCTGTTCCATGGAGATCAGTTTTAATCCTGGGAGATCTCCAGCCCCCACCTGGAGGCTGGCAACCCTATGTATGTGAGGCTGCCTTTGAAGTAGGGCTGCCAAGTGGGGGCAGGTGGCGGGTAAACCCCCGCTTTGGAGGCCTGATTTCCACCGCCATGGAATCGGGCCCCGGGGGGAACCCCGCCCCCGGCGTGCATGTCACTAGGAAGTGACGTTATGACGCTGGGCGGGGCCACGACCATCCAAGGGAAAACTCTATGGTGATCTTGCGGCCTAGTGACGTGCATGCGCGCACGCTCCGAGATCCACCCGGGAGTCCCCCGCTCCAGAGGTGAGTACTACTTGGCAATCCTACTTTGAAGATGTGTCGGAAGCTCCAAGTGCTACAAAAGGCAGCAAGGCTCCTTTCTGGAGCTCAGCAACTTTACTCCAGTGCTGCATCGACTGTATTTGCTACCTATTTGCTTCTGTGTTGGCTATTGACTTTAAAGCCCTTCACAGCCTAGGATGCTCATACTTTACCGCATCTCTCTTGTAATTTAATCCAGGCAAGGAGACAATACAAAGCAGGATTCTCAAAATCAGATGTTATTCTTCTGTCACTCTTATAGATCCTACTCTCCTTTCTCCTCCACCTTTCTTCCTGTTTCCCACTCTGCTTTCTCTTTCAGTATAGAGGGGCGTAATATGCCCAGTGAAGCATACTTCTAAATAGGGATGGGCATGAACTGAACCACGAAGGAAAATTTGTCACTAATTTTGCCCTGTTTGTGCTTCATAAGCAGAAGTTCGCGATGGGCCTACTGCCATAAACTTCCATGAATTTTTAAAGCACTTTGTGGTGGTTTGTGGATAGAGCAGAAAGCAGGGGGTTAAAGATTGTTTGCTGCAAAAGCCGCAAGATCAACAGAGTGGGGAGGAGGTGCTCCCCGCTGCTCAGCTGTTTTTGTCTGTCTTGTGCACTTTTAAAGCTGTTTGTGGTGGTTTGTGGACAGAGCAGAAAATGGGTTTAAAAGGACTCAGAGTTCCTTTAAACTCCTGCTTTCTGTTCCCTGTGAAAGCCGCAAAACAGCTGAGTCACTCAGCTGTTTTTTGGGCTTTCTGCAAACCTCATTGAAAGGGACTGTGGTCCCTTTCAACGGGGTTTGCGGAACCAAGAACCACAAACGGACACGAACCACATTTTTCCCATTTACACCCATCCCTTCTTCTAAACCTCAACAATGAAATAACTTGCAAAAACAGCTATTCAAACACAACATTCCCTGTATACTCCCTTGTACCAGTTGTTTTCTTAAGATAGCCTCCTCCTTAACGTGTCTTTCCTCAGGAATCTCCAATATGGTTACTGCAACATCACAGGTTTTTCTGTGGTGGGTCCTTTGGAATGGCCTGTCAAAGTAGGTGAGGAGGGTGATTTATCTGGCTACTTTTAGGAAGGCAGGTAAGACAGAGAGCATTTGATGGAGAAAAAAATACTTTCAGCAGATTTGGCTGCACTTATTTTATTACTGTGTGTGGGTTTTTAAGTGCTTGTTTAAAATCTTAAGTCCTGTTAAATTTGTAATTTGTGCATTTTAATTTTGTTAATTTGATTGTTACAATTTGTGTCCTTACTGCCTGGTTGTTGCACTGATAGGCACCTGGACTCTGAGGAGATAGAAATGTTTTAAATAAATAAAACAATAAAGCGAATACAGTTGAGTCTGTCTACAAAAGCTAATGCAAAATTCACTGCCAGTAAAAGTTGTAATTCTTCTTTGGATATCTCTGTGACAAGGAGCTGAATTAAAATAAAAACTAGAGTACTTGTTTAAAGTCCTGTGAATTTCTGGACTGTCAGAACTTCTATATGGGGTTATTAATTGAGGCAAGCATTTCATCTGCCAGAAAATAAACAGCTTTGAAATTGTATTAGGTTTTTATATGTTGAGGAAAAAATAATATAGGTTCTGAACTTTTTAAAAAAGGTTCTATATTATAATAAAATTGCTGTATTGATCTTGTAGTTTATGCGTTACATGGTATATATGAGATCATAAAATTTCAGTAGTGGGAGTATAAAAAAATGCTCTGCAATGGTCACACTAAAAGTTGGTCTACTTTACAGTATTGCTTTTCAGAAGTTTTTCATAAATGTGCTGTTCTCTATCACTAGAGTAAATCCTGTTTATGGGAAAATGTGGCACATAATTGCATACTGCCTACATAATTGCACACTTCCACCTGCTCCACCTCTGGACTTGCCTTACCTTTGTCTGGAGATGCAAGGAATTTACAGTGCAACCCTAAGTAGAGACATACTCTTCTAAGCTCATTGAAGTCAGTGGCCTTAGAAGGGTGTTTAGGATTGAACTATTGGGCTGCAATACTAAAAACACTGTCTTGGGAGCATGTCCCATCAAATAAAATGGGCCTCAGTTGTGAGGGCTACCTGTTTCACACTGTTAGCTTGCAATCAGGCCCTTTAAATCCAGAGTTACAGCTAGAGTATTCAGCTAACAGAGGCAGCTATCTATTTACAAGACTACTATAGCACATATGTACCTATAATTTTTCGATGGGAGGCCTGGCATCCCTAATGCAGTGCTGGAAAAAGTTGCAGAAAAGGACAACCAAAATAATTAAGGGGTTTGGAGTGCCTTTGCTACAAGGAAAGGCTAAAGGGTTTTTGAGTTTTTAGTTTAGAAAATGACATTGATAGAGGATTAGAAAGTTGTTCCTTGGGGAGGAGAAAGTGGTTAGAGATTGATTTCTCTCCCATATTACTAGAATTTGAAAGGATCAAATGAAGTTGATGGGCGGTAGATTTAGGACAGACAAATGAAAGGACTTCTTATAGAATGAATGGCTTGTAGAATGTACTGCAGCAGGAAATGGTGATTTAGTTGTCTTTAAAAGACAAATTCATAGAGGACAGTTCCATCAGTGGCCATTAGCCATGATAATTAAGTGGAATATCACTTTTCAGAGACTGTATTCCTCTGAATACCAGTGTGGGGTGGAGTAACACTGGGGAGGCTTTGACCTCCATGCCTTGGTTGTAAGCTTTCCAGGGGCATTTAGTTGGCTGCTATGTGAAACAGAATGCTGGACAAGACAGACCACTGGCTTGATGCGGTATGGATGCACTTATGTTCTTACTTTTAAAAAAGCAAAATCTATGACTTCACATTCTCTTGCAAATCCATTTCTTCAACCTTTATGAGGTTATTTTATTTACTTTATTTATAGCCTGCCTTTCTCACTGAGACTCAAGGTGAATTATATGGTATAAAATAGTGCAGTCAAATAGCATGAGAGATCTAATATGCAATGCAATAGAAGAAGAAGAGGAGGAGGAGGAGGAGATTGGATTTATACCCCACCTTTCACTACCCAAAGGTGTCTCAGAGCGGCTTACAAACTCCTTTCCCTTCCCCTCCCCACAAAGGACACCCTATGAGGTAGGTGGTGCTGAGAGAGCTCTTGACAGAAACTGCTCTTTTTCAAGAACAGCTCTTATCAGAACTATGGCTTGCCCAAGGTCATCCAGTCAGGTGCAAGTGGAGGAGTGGGGAATCAAAGCCGGTTCTCCCAGATTAGAGTCCGCGCACTTAACCACCAAACTGGCTGGGCTGGCTCACAGAACCCAGGAGAGAGCTATTGGGAAAGTGAGGGTTTTTTTGGGGGGGGGGCTTTCCTAAACTGCTAAATTACTGGGGAGCATTAACTGAGGTTGCTTTGTGAGAAGACAGCGTTTGAGGGAGAGTGGGTGCTTGTAGCCTTCTGGTGTTTTTGTCTGGGCCCGTTTGGGTCTTTGTCTAGTCTGTTGCTCATTGAGCAAGGTCTGTTTGCCTGGGACTCATTGCAGGCCCCATCCTCTGTTGTCGCTTCTGGGAAGTGGAGTCTGTGGAGTGAGTGGGTAGTGTAGTGAGTGAGGAGTGTAGTGACCAAGTTTGCAGAAGACACCAAATTATTCAGGACGGTGAAAACCAAGACTGACTGTGAAGAGTTCCAAGAGGAGGTGAGTGGGTGACAATGTGGCAAATGAAGTTCAGTGTTGGTAAGTGTAAGGTGATGCACATTAGGACCAAAAATCCCAACTTCAAGTATAGTCTAATGGGGTCTGAACTTGCTAAAATTGAGAGGGGGAAAAGATCTTGGGGTTGTAGTGGATAGTTCAATGAAAGTGTCAACTCAGTGTGCTGCAGTGGTGAAAAAGGCAAACTCAGTGGGTGATTCCGCACTAGACTTTAAATCCTGGTTCAACCCTGTCCCCAAATTTACATTCTACACTACACTCAAGTTCAGCCCTGTAATTATCACGGGGTATTTTTTGTTTCCACATTACATTGAGGTCATCCCAGTTTCAACCCACAGTTGTCCTGGGATAACCAGGAATAAATGCAAGGTATTGTGTTGTGAGTTGAACTCTGATAAAACCAGGGATGAGATCCAAGTGTGGAAAGGACCACTGTTAGAGATTATTAGGGAAAGGATTGAGAATAAAATGGCTGATATTGTAATGCTCCTGTATAGATCTATGGTGTAGCCTTATTTGGAATATTGTGTGCAGTTCTGGTCATCGTATCTTCAAATGGACATTGCAGAGGCAGGCAACCAAGATGATTAGGGGATTGGAGCACCTTCCCTGTGAGGAAAGGCTGAAGAGTCTGGGACTTTTCAGTTTAGAAAAGAGATGACTAAGGGGGGACATGCTAGAGGTTTATAAAATTACTCATGGGGTGGAGAGAGTTGACAAAGAGAACTTTTTCTCCTTCTCCCAAAATACTAGAACTCGTGGGTATCTAATGAAGCTGATGGGCAGTAGGTTCAGTACGGACAAAAGGAAATACTGCTTTACACAGAGAGTGATTAAAATGTGGGATGTGCTGCCAGAGGATATAGTGGTGACTGAAGGAATAGACAGCTTTAAAACAGGATTAGATAGATTTATGGAGGAAAAGTCTATCAGTGGCTGTGAGCCATGGTGACAGAGGGGGACCTCAGCACTAAGCCACTGAATCCTAGAGGCAGGACACAGCACCAAGGGAAGGCCACAGCCTCCATGCCCTTTTGTTGGCCACTGTGTGAAGCAGGATGCTGGACTAAATGGACCATTGGTCTGATCCAGCAGGGTCTTCTTATGTTCTTATATGACTAAGACTACAAAAATTAGAAACAGTGCAAAAAAGAATATCAGACATGATATATCAAATGATGCAGAAAATGAAATTACAAAAGCAGAAAACAATGGAGGAATGTAAGATTTTAGTAGCTAAAGGATTTGCATTTGGCTTCTGTATTTTCTTTCTGCCTGCCCAGCATGGTACTTTGGTGCTAAGGGTTTTCCATGCATGCAACATGATGCTCTTGCAATGAGCAGAAACTGAAGACCATGCTCTGCCATGGAGAATTATGCTGTACAAATTGAAGGAAAGTATAGGATACAAGTCTTAGTATCTAGGCCTGTTGGCTGTAGTGGTTACTGAGGTCATGATTGATTGGTTTCCTAATGGAAGGAAATTATGGGGTCCAAGGCTTAATACCTGGGCTTGTTTTAGCATTGGCTTATCATTATTGATTGGATATGTTACTGATTCTATTATATTATAATACATTGTTACTGATTTATTATTATGATTGGTTGATTATTCGTTGATATTCTAATATTATATCTAGAAGCTGGGTACTCTCCTTGAGTACTCTTGGACATGGAAAGAGGAAGATATATCTATATTAAATGTAAGAATGGGGATTTTTATTAGTACAACAATGAGTACAACTACAAGTAGGAACTCCGAAACAAAGTACAGCAGTGTGATTGCATTTGTCCTTTCCTTTCATTTATTAGCTTCATTGACCAGAGGGCTTAAGCCAAACATACAAACAGTTACTATAAAACACATTACATATAATTTAGACCAAACATTTTTACAATAAAACTAATAAACATACTTATTGCATTTGTCTTGATTAGTCATGTGCTGGTGCATGGATGATGCACAACAGTGATGGTGTGTGAATCACTTTTGCAACAGCAAGCAGCCAGTTTTCTACCTTCCCTCAAAATACTATGGGTACACACTTTGCCTCTTTGTGTCTACAGGCAAGCTTTAAATAGTGCCTGCCATTTGTATATTTCATGAATCATGCATTCATTCATTCATTCATGTGTGTGCACTAGAGAGATACATTATTAATCTCTTATATAAGTAATTCAAGTGCTATTATTAAAGGGAAAATATATATATAAATCTGTTTCTAAAATACTGATGGAATAAAATGCCTTAAAAATTCATTATACTTATTTCCCCCCCGGCTGGTAGAAATAAAATTATTGAGTTCCTTTGTATAAAAGGTTATTTCCTGTGGTCTACAGAACAACCAATAATAATAATATTTAGAATTATGAAATATTAAATAAAGCTGCTGGTTTATGAGTATTAAAGTGGTGCCAATAGGTCATGTTCCTGGAAGGCAAGAGCTGAGTCTGCAGGCTTATCTAGAAGGCCATTTAAGACAACAAAATGACCACCAGTATCCCATCAGTCTGGAGTGTTTCCGCCTGCCCAGTCACTATCCTGATACCAGCAAAAATAACTATTTTGATGCATGTGACCCAAGTTACTGACACATATTTATTGGTAAAGGAATGGACTGCCTTACTCGTGGGCTTAATAATGGAGCTGTACCACAAGTGATATGGGCCCATTAATAGAATAGTTACAACTGCCCAGAGAAGCAAGAAAATTCCTTGGCTTAGATCCAGAACTTCTCAAGTATTTTTATGAGCACAAGTAGGTCCTCCTGTTTAATCAGACCTCCTCATTTCAATGTTGAATACCACACTGTACAGAAAACGAATGAGTAGACTGCCACAAGTGAAAACTCTGGGAGTGCACTACAGTTCCTGAAGTAATGAAAAGCTGCTTTATTGGGCTGATGTTTTTTTACAATGCCAGAACAGGGGCATAGTGTGAGAAAATAGGTATCTATAAAATGGAAGATAAAGAAAGCTATTTCACAGACATTAAGTCATCTCATCTTGAAGTAGATGAATGATGAATATAGAAGTGTGAATGTAGCTTCAGAACCCATCTACACAATCTTGTAGCATGCCAGAACCACAGTTAATTCTCAACATGATATTCTCATCAACCTTTTCATAATGCCTAGTGATATGATAAAGCAGAGTGTTTTGATGTGATAGAGAATATGTAATTCCTGAATAAATGCTGAGAGCTATTGTGATATAATCTGTGCTTTGACCTGGGTTCAGTCACAATTTTCTCATAAAGCTTATTGGATGGACTTTGGACCACTTTGCTTTCTTTCAGCCTAACCAGCAGTATAACAGAGGAGGAGGAGGGGGAGGAAATGAGCACTACCCCGCAGAAACAAATGAAGGTGGTCACCCAAACATGAGCCCCAGAATGAATGAGCTATTTTGCTTCAAAGTAAGGCCAAAACCTGGGGCTTTGCCATTTATTACACTTATAAGTAAAATAAAACACAATGAGTTGAATCAGAAAAGTCCCAAGCAAATCTCTATGCACAAAATACATCTCTCCTCTATCTCTCCCTTCCTTTGGCAGCTGACAAGGTGGTCCTGAGACTTCTTTTACCTGTGAGGCTGCCCTCCACAGGGACCCTACATTTGCTCATTTCTAAAGGTCCTTTGACTTGGCTGCTGGAGGCCTGGATAAAATATCCATTTTGATATCAAAGCACCTTAAACTGGCAGGAGTTCCCTTGGAGACTCTCTCATGGGAGTAGCACAATTGTTGGAGCACACTGATTAAATGCCTCTTGTCTAAAGCCCCCAGAGCTCCCTCACAATCACAGGCATGAGTAGCTGAGTCAAGTTTGACGGACAATAACCTGAGAATCCAGAGCCTTCTCTACAATTCAGTCTTCTCCTATAATTCAATCACAAGCCAGTGTAGGGGTTCACGTAAGAGCAAATCTATGGCTTGCTCTTATACCTGCGAATATGAGCTCTGACTGAAAAAGGCCAAAAATGCTTTCTCAGTAACGCTGAGCATGATGTATAACAGATGTCCTGTTGTAGTCCTGAATTATTAGTAAACAACAGACAGAACTTATTACTACAGAAAGAGGGGGGGGGTCAGCTGGGAAACTCCCTCGATTAACATTTTCTGACCAAGCAAAAGTACTTGGAATCGTGCCTGCAGAAATATTTCACATAACAGGAAGATGCCAACTTCCCCCCCCCTTCAGCAGTAGTACAAGTTAAACACATATTTTAACTCATGTAAGTGGGCAGTATTCATATAAGACCATTTATTTTATATATAAGGGGAAGCATCAGATACTTTAACCATATATGGTATGTAAGGTTCGTGGGGACCCTTAGCTTAAAGCATTACGGAAAAACAAATAGGTTGCTAGTCATAAACAGGCACAGACAACATAATCAGACACCCCAAAAGGGGATGTCACAATGACATCTGGCACAGAATGCCTTATGTAAGGACTAGGGAGCAAGGCCCATTGAGAAGGGCGATACAACGGGCGGCTAGCCCCCCCTCGCCTCCTCCCCCTCTCCGCGCTGACCCTGGCGGCTGCCGGTGTTAGGCTGCCGCCCGTTGGACCCAGCCACTCGCAGGTCTCGCCTGGCCTGCGCAGAGCTCTCGCCTCCTCCCCCTCTCCTGCCGGACCCAGGTGGCTGCCGGCCTTAGGCTGCCGCCCATCGGCCCCAGCCACTCGCGGCTCTCGGCTGTGGGAGCAAGGCCCATTGAGAAGGGCGACACAACGGGTGGCTAGCCCCCCTTGCTCGCCTCCTCCCCCTCTCCGCGCCGAGCCTGGAGGCTGCCGGTCTTACTCCGCCGCCCGTCGGTCCCAGCCACTCGTGGGTCTCACGTGGCCTGCGCGGTGCGCTCGCCTCCTCCCCCTCTCTGGCCGGACCCAGGCGGCTGCCGGCCTTAGGCTGCCGCCCGTCGGCCCAAGCAACTCGCGCCTCTGGGCTGTCGTCGGCACGGCGCTCGCCTCCCCCCTCTCCGTCGTGACCCATCCGGCCGCCAGTCTGAGGCCGCCGACCGTCGCTGCCAGCCGTCGCCTCCAGCCCCCGGGAAGATCCTCCGCAGGCCGTGTGAAGCAGCGTCTGAGGTGGGACTCAGACGACGTGGCCAATGGGACATGGGCAAGCCGTTGACGGACAGCCGAGCCGTCCAAACACTGTTGGTGCGCATTTGCGTGAGTTTGCGTCTTACAGAATTATATATAAGGAGAGATATTGGCACAAGAGACCCAGACCATCATTCCACCCCCTTTCAGATGGGGTCACGATGACCCTTGGCAAATGACGCCTTATGAATATCAGTATAGGGGAAATTCCAGGTGGAAAAAACCCGGGAAAAACAAAATGACAACAATAAACTTTATAATTGATTAGGGAAATTATGTAAAGGTCAGAGATTCTGATTGGTTAAGAAAGGGGGCAGATAAGTGAGGAAAAGGGTATAAAAGAAGAGAGATGGGACTATGGAGGGTGGGTCAAGAGAGAGGATTGCATACGCACTCTGTCGCTGGCCCCAAACCAGAGGACTCCACTCTCTCTCCTTTTCCAAGCTATTTCAAGATTGGTAAGGCTATGTCGCTATTCTATTATGTCCTTTTTGCTTACTGCTTTTCTTGTTGAGATAAAAATACAGAAGTAGAGAATTATATACAAAATGTAACTTTTTGTGAATCCCTGAACATTGGTTGTAGAGAGGTTATGTTAGAAAATCAGGTTTAAATAAAATTCATAAATTTGCAGATGTGTCTGGTCTTTTCCTTCTCTGTGAGCAGAGTCCTTTGCAGAGCAAAAATAAAAGATCTCTCTCACTAGCCCAGGTTTGGCCTGAGAACACAGGATAACACCAGGGGAATATCAAACTGCTGCTCAGTTTTGGTCAAACTTGCCTGAGCTGGTCAACCGTTCAGGCAACCCAGTCATCCAACATAACATGCCTACATTTGGAGTTCCACACCAGTGTTCATCTGTCTGCACTCAACCAAAATTCAAGCATGCCAACAGGAAAAAGACCCTTGCACCACTGATTCAGTCCCACTGTGGATCCTAAACTCTGCACAGAATTGCCCTCTGTACAGAGGGCACCTCAACTCCTCCAACTTTGTGGTTGGTTCTTCACCTAGATCTCCTTATTTATTTATTTATTTATTTCATTACATTTCTATACCGCTCCTTCCCGAAGGCTCGGAGCGGTTTACACATATATTTAATCATCTAACTAGGGCCACATATATTCAGGGGAGCTGTATGCCTTACCAGGCACCTTAAGCAGCGTAGATCTTTTTTTTTTTTTCTGAGGCGGGTCTTGCTTGGACCAAGCGGTAGTGTCTTTTTTTTTTCCCTGGTCATTGGCTCTGCTCTTGGACATCCTTCCATCCTTGCTAAAATCATTGAAACCTCCCCCCCCCCACGTTCCTGAACTTTTGTCCATCATGGGATCTCCAACTCCACTGTTGGTTTGGTTTGGTTTCGGACCTCCTGCTGCCCAGGAGCCTTCACCTCACATCAGCTTGTATGCTTTTCCTTTCTCCTTTTATTTCCCCTTAGACTCCCACAAACATCCTGATCAGGCAGCAAGTAAGGGCAGCACAGCTAGTACTGTGTTATTGTATTGCATTGATGTTTTATGCTTTTGCTTTTCTTTGGATTCCATATTCTGTATTTGTATCTTGATAAGGGAGTAAAGATCTTCTTATTTAGGCTCTCTCTGTCTCATCTTTCTAGAAATGGATCCCTGTTTACAACAGACTGAAAACAGTCCCAAATAATTAACCTTGAACATAATATGGTTCTGCAGAAATCATGGATTGACAGGTCTTTAGATTAGACAAGTCCCCAGAATTCCAAGTCCTGAGACAAGTGGGGTGGAGACTAGTGATATCATACGGTGTTGCTTTTCCACACTGATCTAATGGTAGTACTTACCTGCATCACTGAAAATTACACCACATGGAATCTATGCATGTGTGTAATCGCAGTCATGTAGCTCTGAAGTGATAGCCTATTTTGTTATGCAGCCTTTAAAAAAATAACACAAAAATTAACTAACTGCTAAAAATATAGATGAGTCTTTGGTGACAGATTACTGTCTTTTATATTGCGTTTGCATATGCAGGGCTTTTATTTAAAAGATTTCTATGTTGCCATTTTACCCTAAGGTCACCAAGGTGGCAGTCATTAAAACAACATGTTTAATGGAAATGTATATATTTAAAACAATTAGATAAAACATATAAACACATAGGCACACAGATTATGCGGGTTGCTAATAATAGTTAGTGAGAAAATGTCAAACGAACCAAGGTCTTCTTCACTCACTGGTGGAAGACAACAATAGAGGGAGACAGATGAACCTTCCTGGGGAAGAGTTCCAAAGTTTCGGGGCCATGACAGTAATTGGGTGAGTTCATACCAGAGTAGGTGATTCTTCAGGTGTGCTGATCCCAAGCTGTAGAGAGTTTTGTCAATGCTACCACCCTGAATTGGGCCCAGAAGCAAACTGGAAGCCAGTGTAGATGGAACAAGACTGGAATGATATGATCCCTAGATCCACACCAGTCACCTGTGGTTTCCCAGCATTCTTCAAGAGCTGTCCCATGTAGAGCGTATTGCAGTAGTCTGAACTACAGTGGCAAGATCTTTCCTGTGCAGGAAGATCCACAGCTGGTGAAAGGTGACCCTGGCCACTACTGCCATCTGTTTATCCAACAGGAAGCTCAGGAACAGTACCCCCATGCTATGAACCTGCTCCTTTAGGGGGAGTGTAACCCTATCTAGAACAGGAGACATTCCAGTTCCTTGGTAAACTTTCCCCTCCCCAGTTTCACCCCCTTTTATCAGAATTAAGTTTCATCTTGTTAGCCCTTATTCATCCCCAACCTGTCTCCAAGCACCAGTTCACAGTTTCTACAGCTTCTTTGGGGTCTCCTGGAAGCCTCCAGGTGGTGGCTGAAGATCTCGTGCTGTAACAACTGATCTCCAGGTTTTCCAACACAGGTGATAGAGATCAGTTCACCTGGAGAAAATGGCTGCTTTGGACGTTGGACTTTATGGCATTATGCCCCAAACCCTGCCCCCTCGGGCTCCACCCCCCCAATCTCCAGGTATTTCCCAACCCAGAGTTGGTAACCCTAAAACATGAAATAGAGCTGGGTGTATATTTGTATATTGATAGCAACTCAGCCCAAATCTCTGGATGACCTCTCCCAGATGCTTCACATAGATGTACCACAACCAGAGACTGGACAATCATCTTAAAAGAATTAATCAAGTGGATGAAAGCTCTGAGATTTCTGTCTGCTTCCCTGGGGTCCTGAGAATGAACTGCAAAAAGTGTTGGCATATGAACAAGAATGCCAGCAAGATGACAGCTCGTCAGGTTCTCAGATTGAAGTGATCTAGTTTGACAGCTGTATGGTCACTTGATATGTCACATGACAGGTACATTGCATCAGCTTTGTATGGAGTCACTATGACTCGGCAATTGTATTGTGATTGGCTGACTGCTGTATATATCCTGCTGTGTACTGTGCATTGAATGACCTACATGGTTACTGATGCCTGGCGTAGCACTCTGTTGGACTAACAGCCTGTTTTGGAGTGACTACAAGGACTGTGTAAATATCTGTAAATAAATCTGTAAATAGCTTTATACCAGCGCAGTGTCTTCTGCTTTGTGGTGACGTTCAAACACCGTCAAAAACACCAGTTCGAGAGCCAGAGCTTGCTACTTTGCAGTTCTTCTCCTCCATGCAAGCAGAAATGCCTTCTGCTCGTGCTACATAAATTTGAATCTGACCCACTAAAGTACTGGGACATGCAATCAGAAATCAAGTATTGAATGGTTAACATAAATATTGGTATGTGTCCAGCCACACAGTTCCTCCAGCAGGCGGGACCTCCTGGGCTCTGTGCAGGCAGGCAGAAGAGCTGCTTAAAACCTCAGGGCAGGGTGGGGCAGGAGAAGGCAGGGCCCAACCAGGGAGGCCATTGGCCCAGATTTCCTTTACTCATCATAGTCCCACCCCTGAAGAGAGGACATTGGGGGAGTCTGGGGTCAGTCCACCCCAAGGAAATCCTTTATTAGCCATCCAAAGGAAGGCAAGGGAGAGCTAGAACTCCTCTTCCTCCATAACTGAAGCTTAACCAAGGCTGGAACAGGGAAAAATGAATGTCATAAATGCTGTGGCCCTGGACTCCAACATGCCACTGGGAGAGTTTAACACTTTGCATCACATTTTACTATTGTTAACTCGCTCATTTCATTTGACCTCTTTGTAGTATTTAATAAATTTATTGTTTTATGTTGTAAAAAAATTATGTTTCCCAAGTCACACTTTTCAGCTGGGCCCTAATTAATCACTGTAAGCATAAATGTATAATCAGTTGCAATAAAAAATAACTAAAATCACAACAAGCATTTTCAGTAAATTATGGCAAAAGAGAAATTCAAAACCCTGTAGCTGTTGGGCATTGTGTTGGCAAAGTAGTAGTCACTCCAGTCATGCCATTGAACTATGGTACTGTCTCCCTCCCACAAAAATGATTTTTCTAGTAACTGGTTTTCTGCTGGAAAATTATCACATTGACAATCTCCAACCCAAACAATTTTATTTCTTTGGTATTAAAAAGAATGTCTGTAGTTCTAAATAATGTACACAGACATACATAATAAAAACATTCCAACCTGTGTAGAATCACACTCAGTTTTTGCTAGAACAATGTATTTGAGTTACGGGGGATGGTAGCAAGTGGAGGGTTTGGCTTTTCATACCTTGGCTATAGGCTTGCCACGGGCAACTGTGGGATACAGGATTCTTGGCTTAATGATTTTGGGGGTTATCCAACAACGCCCTTCTTACGCTAACTCATGAACCGTACGTAGACTCAGTGGGAGCAAAAGTAAGTGCAAACTATGATCACTAATCTTTCTTTCTTAGGCTGGGGATTTAAAACTGTAATGACCTACATGCATTTTTGCATATTTCTGGAGAACACTATTGAAAATTGCATTGTGGGAACAGGTAGTCAATAAGAGAAAAGTCTTAAATGGGTAAGGCTACATTTGTAAGAACATTTTGTTGATAATAAGCCCCATTAAATAAAATGGGACTTCTGACCTGTTTAGGATTGCTCTGTGTGAAAGCAATCCTAAGGAGGTCTACTCAGAATTCTACTCAGGTATATTCAGTGGAATTTATTCCTAGGAAAGTATTCTTAGGATTAAGGCCAGTAGAGGTCCAGTTATATACTTATGAAGCTTGGTATTTAAAAAAATGGCCTTTGCCAAGTTTGATTTTTCTAGACCTTATGTACCCTTTGGTGGATATCTTTCTATATCAAAAAAGCAAATTGAAATTATATTGCAGTTTCCTTGAGGTCATGCTACAAAGTACGGCCTAATAACCTTGTTTTGTCTTGTGTGATCAGTTAATTGTGCAAATATTAAAACACAGTTGTAGATTTGCAACTTCTTGAGGAGTTAACTAGGAAAGGTATAATCCTTAAAACTTATAGCTGTTGGTCCATGTGTAGATGGTAGATTGATTTTTAATTTTGAAGCAGCTGAAAGCTGGTTTCTAAGATAATGCGCCTTTACATAGAGTTGCCAGCCCCTAGTTCCCAGAGAGAGTTCCCCCACTTTTGGAGGCTCCAATCCCCAAACAGGCCCCACCCCTCAACAGGGACATCAGTGGGTGATGTCCCAGATGTGATGATGTCACACAGAAGTGATGTCATCACATCGGGGGTAACGCTGTAGTTTTGGGGCAAACTCTATGGTTTTGAATGCAAAAAAACATATAATTTTGCCACAAAACTAGAGCGTCACCTCTGATGTCCCCAATGTGATGGTGTCATTTCCTGGTGATGTCATCATGCCACACGCATTTCATGTGCATGCCAAAAGATCCTGGACCAGAGCCTGGATCCCCCCGCTGGCAACCAAGTAGGACCTGGCAACCCTACGTTTACAGTATGACAAAAAACAGAGACTGAAAGGAAATTTGCAAAGAGATGTTGACTACCTGGGCACTATATGAACAAAAGTACAGGTCCTTTTCACATTACTGTTCTAAACTGGGTGTTGTTTGTTGTTGGCCCAATTTCAAGTAAACCGCTTTCAATTTCAGTGCTAAACTGCTATAGCACTAAAGTGCCATAGCAGCATCATTGAGATGCATCAACTCAATGGAGTCAATGTATCTCAATGGTACTCACCTTAGAACATTTTTTTAAAGTCTGAGGAAGATCACATGGTGAAAAAGGGTGGGGGGAAAGCAGCATTGTGGGAAGTGCTATGGACATTTTAAACAGCACACCACAGCGATTCAGAAGCACAACGAAGGGGTGAAAATGGGGAAAAAATCAGTTTCCATCAAAAGCAGCTCAACTGTGCTTTGCTAACCCAATGTAAGTGGGTTTGTATGAACAGGTAAATAAATTCCACTAGCAGCCAGTTACTAAAACGGGTCTGTTTGAAATGACAGGAAAAAATCCATTTGCAACCAATTACTAAAACGGAATGCAAAGGCAGTTTGAAAAGGGTCACAAACTGTTAATCATTATTCTTTTACTTGTTTGCAGATCAAAAAGTCTAGTTTGACTTAAATAAGTAAAACAGGCAAATTTAAAAGTTGCTGAAGGTCATTGCTATTATATAGCTATATAGACCACTATATACACCACTTTTCAGTTTTACCTATTTATTCACAGCTATATTAGACTACTTGCTTAAGCACAACAGAGACGTATGTATGTACTCTCAAGTGGTGGTGGTGCCATCAAGACATGTGGAGGTAGTTTGCCATTGTCTCTCTCTGTGTAGCGACCCTGGGCTTCCTTGGTGGCTCCCATCCAAATACTAACCATGGCCAACCCTGCCTAGCTTCTGAGATATGATGAGATCAGGGTAGCCTGGGCCATCCAGGTCCAGGGAAAGCCAAGACACCGAATGAAACAAAGCTTCAACTGCGGACTTATTCAACTTTCCCTTTGTCACTGAGTTATATTACGCATGCCAGTTACTAAAACGGGTCTGTTTGAAATGACAGGAAAAAATCCATTTGCAACCAATTACTAAAACGGAATGCAAAGGCAGTTTGAAAAGGGTCACAAACTGTTAATCATTATTCTTTTACTTGTTTGCAGATCAAAAAGTCTAGTTTGACTTAAATAAGTAAAACAGGCAAATTTAAAAGTTGCTGAAGGTCATTGCTATTATATAGCTATATAGACCACTATATACACCACTTTTCAGTTTTACCTATTTATTCACAGCTATATTAGACTACTTGCTTAAGCACAACAGAGACGTATGTATGTACTCTCAAGTGGTGGTGGTGCCATCAAGACATGTGGAGGTAGTTTGCCATTGTCTCTCTCTGTGTAGCGACCCTGGGCTTCCTTGGTGGCTCCCATCCAAATACTAACCATGGCCAACCCTGCCTAGCTTCTGAGATATGATGAGATTGATCTAGCCTGGGCCAACTAGGTCAGAGCTCTCAACCAATTTATGGTGACCCAAGCAAGGCGCTTTCAAGGCAAGTGAGAAGCAGAAGTGGTTTGTCATTGCCTTCCTCTGCAGAGTCTTCCTTGGTGGTCTCCCATCTGACACTGCTTCGCTCCTGAGATCTGATACGATTGGGCTATACCATGCCGCCTCCCCCCAAGCACAACAATCAGTTGAGTGTTAATGGGCAGCTATGTAAAGGGAAGAAAATGCACAGGATAGGGGCAATCTTATGCAGTGCTAGTCCAGTTTAAGTTAATTGAAGTTAGGGCTTAGGCTGCAGTAAAGCTGCATAGGACTGCACTGTCAGTACTTATAAAGAAAAAAAAGTAAACCGCTGGGTTTATTATATAAAACAAATACATTAATTTTAATTGTTGCTCTTGTGATTTCTTGCACTTGGCTTGCTTTAGAGTCTTAGGGTCTTAAATCCTTGTACCTTGTCTTTATGGCATTTAGTTGTATGACTTTTTGAATATCTTTGTGGTAGACAATATGGGGTATAAATATCTGAAATAAGTTAGATGAAGATAGTCCACTGATATTTCTGTGAGAAACTTAACTTATATTTCCTTTGCAGTTTAGTGATGTGTTTGCAGTTCATTGAGAATAAGGGGAAAAAAGCTTTTGCTTAAATCCAGCATTGTTTGCAAAACACACTGAATGTAAATAGCTTAGTGAATACTGCACAGTGTGAAAGACATTTGCATGTTGGCATGAACCATACCTCCTTACAGTGTGTACACCAAGCAACGTGGCATCAAAACAATGTTAAAACAGGGTGGGCATGTATCATCATGACAGACTTGATGCCCGGTATCCAAGATACGTTAACATGCTGATAAGTTACTTGTTTCCCTGCTGTGAGAACTGGTTGCTGCATTGGGTTCTTTGGTTGAAGGCAAGCTAAATTAAAACTGCAGTGACCTATATTGTACTTCAGCTAATGACCCAGTTAACCTCTGGTTAATTTTTTGTTTCCCAGTGTCCTGGGAACAGGGAGATGTTTACTTCGGTTGTGACAACCTTTAGAAATTAGCCACCGGCATTTCTTATTCTGAAGCTGTGTGTTTTAATAGAAATTAGCTAATGAACCATGGGGGTCTGAAGAAGATGCAGAATGCCAATGAGGGGCTTTCTCTCTGTTGTTCTTCATTCTCATTTGCATGACTTAAGCATTTTTGCTTTATATTTTTTTCCCTTTTTATTTTCCTTTTGTTTCTTGATTATTGATCTGTCTCTCGGGGAGGAAACCAGAGGATATGGCATTATCATTGGCCGCTTTCCAGTTTCTTCACAAGTTTTATAAAATAAATTATACCACAGATGCACAGATGTTGGGGGGGAGGGGAGCTGCAGCTCTGGTGCAGGTTTTATCCCTGATGAGAAAACAAACTGGAACATAATTATAAAATAATAATGTTGTCCTTGGTTGAGGGAAGATCTAGCTAACCAGAAGTAACAGAGGCAGTTTTGTAAGTGTCCATGCTTGGTTCTCTTCTTCTGCAGCATTTCTCTATTTTTCTGCTTCTATGATAAGCATTCTTGCTATGTCTTCCTATGCGGAAAGCTCAGGTATAGCTTCTGCCTTCACTAGATAAGAAAGTCTTCTTGGTGGTACTCCTTTGTTTGATCTGGTTGATCATCTGACACTTGGCTCTGCAGCCCCTTTTGGTTCTTTAGGTTCTGCAGTTGCATTCTGTGTGTTGTCCATTGTGCTCAGATGCACTGTTTCTGTTTGCTGTGCTTCAATTTTCTCTGTTATTATAGGTTCACTGATGTCTACTTTCTCCATATTTCTCGATTTCTCCCTTTCATCAATATAAACTGCATTGCAGATCTTGACTGTTTCTGTCTCTGGGTTGAGGATTCTGTATCCTTTGCATCCCAGTGCATAACCTACAAAAATGCCTTCTTCTGCTCTTAAGATCCATCTTGGTCTCCTGTTCTTTAGGAATGTAAGTGTAGACCTTTGATCCTGATATAATTCTCCAGTGGGAATAGGAGATTGCTCCAAGTGATGTTACGTATGTAGCCTGACTCACCTTTAGGAAATGATAGTGCATCTGATAATGGACAGGAGAGAAAGGAGGAGGTGCTGTTCCCTTTGCAGGCTGAAATTGCTTTTGCTGTCCAATCCATCCTCTATAATAAGGTTGCCAGCCCTGTTTATACTCTCTTTGTTGCACTGGGCAATGACAAGAGTGGTGGACCACAATTAGAAGACCTGTTTTTCTACTGACATGGTCCTGTCTAATTTTCAGCATGCACTGTAAGAAATATAATCTATTGCAAGACTTGAGAATCAGAGAAGTCTCTGATGTTTAATTCTGTAAAAACAAAATGGCTAAAAATTGTGCATACAAATCTTACAGGAAAATTGGAGTGAATTTTTTGGTATGGTAGATTTTCAAATATGAAATATTGCCCCATTCATCAAACAGTAATTTTCTGTGTACCTTGTGATTGTATGCTCTGATTAGAAAGATGAATTGTAGCTTGACACAGTTTACGATATAACAAGGTAATAGGACTGCTTAAATTCAGTAGTCATTCACTTTGGTCTGCCAAAAGGCTGAGGAACATTTTTTGCTTGTGAAATTGTTGCAATCTGCAAAACGTACAGTAACAAGGCATTGGAAATTACATGAAGGAAAGAGTAGATAAAATCTGATGGATGGCAGATATAAAATTCTAATACTTTTATTCATTGGAGAAATGACCAGAAGCAGCTGTAGGGGGCATGTTGGGCTGCAGTGGGAGAGGGGAGATGAGAAAATCCTGGAAAAGATCTCATAGCTCCAAGCCATAAAATCATCTATAAACTTTGACATATTATAAACTGTACGTAACTATACCTATAGTTTATTGAAGTGACAGTTCAACTTAAAGTTAACTATTTATGTCTTAATTTGAATTTTTCTTGATTTCCCTGCATATTTGCCTAAATGATCTCTGTGTTTAAAAAAAAAAAAAAAGATAAATCACATGAAACCTTGAAAGTGCAGAGGGAATTTTAAATAGTTTCCACTTTATCTGCTTTTAAAATGGGAAGTTCTTCCATCTGCCAAGAATCAGAGAACAGGGAATTCCATGTGCACACACACACACACACAAAAAGCTGCCAGCTAATTCCGTAGACTGTCCTCCCCCCAATTTTATAAGCTTATTCTGTCAGGGTCTGTTAGTTTTGGTATTGTTAGAGGTTTAACAGGATTTCATACTTGGTGGTGGTCCTCATGGCTCTCTTTTGCTTTTATCAGCACAAAATATTTCTTCTGCTGGGGATGGCTGTAGGGAGGACAGACTGAAAAGACTGGCATTACAGAACATAGTTCCCTAATACTTTTTTTTAGAACTAGGAAAAAGGCCCGTTGTGGAAATAAATACAACGATCTCTAGAAAGAGGCTCTGGGTGGGTGCCCCGGCCTTGGACACTCAGTGTCAATTTGCTGTGGCGACCTCAACAGGGTATAATGACACTGAGTCCACCATTTTCTCTAGAGGAACTGATCTCTGCTACCTAAAGAACAGTTGTAATTTTGAGTGATCTCCAGCCCTCACCTGGAGATTGGCAACGATGGTTCCCCAGAAGGGAATGGTTGGTTTGGAGGGTGGAGTCTATGGCTTTGTACCTGTCTGAGATCCCACGCCTCCTGAAACCTCACCCTCTCCAGGCTCCATGCCTCACATCTCCAGGAATTTCCCACCTGGAGTTGCAACCCTATCTCCTTCCCAGCCAATCATCAACCTATCTTTATTTCCCCCTCGCTCTTCAGCTTTCCACCCCCACACACCTGCAGCCTCTCCCGTGCTCTGAAGCCCTGACTGCTACGTTATATTGGCTGTCATACGGGGGCCACCTCAGCAGCATATAAGGATACAGAGCCCACCATTTTCTCCAGGGGAACTGATCTCTGCCATCTGGAAAGCAGTTGTAATTCTGAGTGATCTCCAGCCCTCACCTGGAGATTGGACACATTTTACCTCAGAACAGCAAAACTGTTTAGAATGTTAGAGGCAAAAGCCAATCAAGTTGCATATGCAAACGACCTCTGTGTTCCGAGGCAAAAGCCAATGAGGCTGCATATGCAAATAACCTCTGTGTTCTGACTGGCTATGGGGGGGGGGACAGCAAACTGTTTAGAATGTCGGAGGCAAGACTCAAGCAATGCAGCCAATGGATAGTGACAGATTCTGAATGACACAGCAGGGCGCCAACCAATTCCGGAGCGTGTGGAATGTTCTAGAGAAGTGCCACCACCATTCGGCTTTTATATATAAGAGAGATTTGCTTTGGAGAAACTGCCAGTTAATACAAATAGAATATTAACATCCTTTAACCTTTAAGAACTCAGAACAATTGCCACTTCCTGTTTCTCTATAGCTGCTCTTGTTCTAAGCATGAATGAAAATGTATTGGGGGGGGATAATACACTGCAGGCCTGTAGCCCGCGTGGGGCCCACGGGGCCGAGAGCCCCCGCTGGTTTTGCGGGCCCCCTCCCTCCCGCGCCCTCCTTCCTGGCCTTCCGAAGCCCCGGGGCGCGGCGTACGGCTACGGCGGCGGGGAGAGCCTGCAGGCACTGTGAGTTCGCCAGGCTGGGAGGTAACCCGCGGGCGGGGGTGGGGGCGGGTGGGGGAGGGAAGCTGGGCGGCTCAGCCAGGAAGAAGGTGTGCCGCCGCTTGCCCTCTCCTCCACGTGCATGGCACGCGCGAGACACTCCGCTCAGCTGGCCTGGAAGGACGGCTCCTCGGCTCGGCTGGAGCACCCACCCCTCTCTCCCCGGCGGCGTGGCTTGGCTTGCTCCGAGTCACCCATGGAGCCGTGGCGAGAAGCGCTCTCCTTCCTGGCCTTCCGAAGCCCCGGGGTGCAGCGTACGGCTACGGCGGCGGGGAGAGCCTGCAGGCACTGCGAGTTCGCCAGGCTAGGAGGTAACCCGCGGGCCGGCGGGGGAGGGGAGCCGGGCGGCCCGGCCAGGAAGAAGGCGCGCCGCCACTTGCCCTCTCCTCCACCTGCACGGCGCGCGCAGGACACTGCGCTCAGCTGGCCTGGAAGGACGGCTCAGCTGGAGCACCCCTCTCTCCCCGGCGGCGTGGCTTGGCTTGCTCCGAGTCACCTCCTCTCTCCTTCCCTGCCTCCCCTTCACCTCCCAGGGCTGCTCCGGCGCCTTCAAAACCCAACAGGTGCAGCTCACACTCACTCCGCCTAGAGGGGACACTGGGAGAGAGTGGGCCGAGAAGGGGGGAGGGCATTATGTCACTTCTGGGGGTGATGTGTGTGTGTGCGGCGCGCGCGCTTCACGCACGCACACACTCCAGCTCCCTTACTTTCCCCAGGGCCCTCCCAGTAGGAAGGCTTTAGCTACGGCCCTGATACACTGTAATCAAAAATTATATATTGGTATGTATTCTTGCTAACTTTTAATGAAAAGAAATCAAGCAGTAACATTTGATCATAGTATGCATAAAACATATATCAAGATGAGAGAAATTCTGACCTTGCTTCATGGAGGGGGCCTGTAATACGAATTATTTTTGCAAGTATTGTGAAAGATCCAGTCAGGGGTTGTGTCAGAATAATGGACTAAGCAACTAAACTAATTTGGGTCCTGCTGTTATGTCAGAAAGGCTCCCAGACTGAAATGTTGTTCCTTTGAGTTTGTATGTGGTGAGTAACGACAGGCAAGTTAGACAAATAATTTCTGGGACCCTGTCTGATATTTACATGACTAGAAATACAGCAGATCAGGTGTCAGAACAGAATCCCAAGTTATCTGGTTCTTTCTGAGAGGTTCTGAGTAAACTTGTTTAAAAAAACAGTGATGTTGGTACTTTCAAGAAATGCCCTTGATGGAACTGTGCAATCAGACCCAAATTTGGAATCTGGGAAAGTACACCATAGGCATGAGAGAAATTACTGTATTGTTTATAGCTTGTATTCTACAAGAAAGAGCTCCCTTTGCCAGAGGAAATTCTGACTTCCTTAATGGAATACTGATTCAAGTAAGTAAAAAGTAGAAAATCTGTATAAATACAGGGGTTTCAATTTTCATTTTGGCCTGCTCTTTGTTAATCCTAATATGAGGCAGACTTTGAGTTTTGAACCAACATTAAAATGTCCTGTCATGGGGTTGTCTAGTAACTTAAATATCATGCACTGTATGTAAATTTGTCATAGTAGTATAGGAACACATTTGATACCTTCATGGCTAAGTTATTATAGGTTGGATCCAACCAACATTTTTGTTCAGTTTTACCCAATTCCCCTCCTAATGACAGCTTCCATCCCACATGGCTTTTGTCCATGCAGGTCCAGTGATCTCCAGCACAGCCTTTTTGGTGGTCAAAGAGGGTCCCAATCTTCCATTTATCACTAAGGGAAAAACATGGTTGGATCCCACCTAATGTTGCCCAAGTTAGTTGCTGATGCTACAGCTGGCATTCATAAATTTATAACTTGGGCCGCAAAAAAAGGTATAAAACTTTCCCAGCTACAGTGTTTTTCTCTCTTCCATGAAGTGTAAGTGCCAAGTAAAACAAGCAGGCTTCATCTTGCCTCTTAATTGAGACTTTTGATTTTAAAAAAACAATCAGATGAAGTGAAAGATTTTATTAACTTGCAGGTACATGAAATCTTATTGAAGTTTATTTCAGATATCTGCCCCTAGCTAAGGTACTAAAAATATCCTGGTATTCAGAACAATAGATGGCAGTTCCTATAAATGTAAATCGTTAGATATTACTGATTATCTGTTTCCTTGCATGAATAACTCCAGCAGTTCACATTTGGCACAGAGAAGGGGAAAACTGCAAATCCTTTTGCACTGGGACAGTGCTCAGGTTAAGTTCCTGTCAAATCCTTTTTTCGGTCACTAATTTCATACACAAGAGATGGAACTGCAAGCAGTTTACAGCTCATAAATTTCATTTTAATAACTGCATCCTTGAGCCCTAAACAACTTTTTTTGTGTTAGCTGACCTTTGTTGCCTTTTCCAAAGTAAGAGAATGCTTTTAATTCTTTAAGCATTGCTTTTTATTTTGTATGCGTAGATGAGTAGCTGAATGAACACGGAAGCTTAGGACAGATACCTTCCTTGATATTATGGTGAACAGGACAGCAGTTTTTGCCTATGATCCTTGAAGACACTTGAAAGCTTCTTTTTTTTTTTTGAAAGCTATTCAGAAGCTGCTTCCTTGAATTCTGAGTATAATGAAGGTGCTATGGTTAATTTATAAAACATTTTAAATTACCATCCCCAGATTGTGTACTTCCTTGTGCTCCATTGCAGTCTCTTACTTATAATCAGGGCTATTTTTGGGCAGGAACGCACAGAAACGGCGTTCCGGCTGGCTCCCAAGTTGGCCATGCCCAGCAGGAACGTATTAGCATAATAGGCCACACCCAACAGCAGAAACTCATTAGGATTGGCTACATTCGGGGGGTGTGGCCTAACATGCAAAGGAGTTCCTGCTACAAAAAAGCCCTGGGTTTGGACAACAAACAAGGTAAACAGAATAACAAGCAAAAGGTGGGTGTGGCTGGATAACCACACTTCTGGTAACATGAGGGTGCGGCCTAATGTGCTAATGAGCTGTGCTGTCAGGGTGTGGCCTAATATGCTAATGAGTTTCTGCTGTTGGGTGTGGCCTATTATGCTAATGAGTTCCTGCTTGGCTTTTTCTACAAAAAGAGCCCTGCTTATTGCTAATGAGTTCCTGCTTGGCTTTTTCTAAAAAAAGAGCCCTGCAATTATTACTATTAGTATTCTCATTAAGACTGCTATATTACTACTGTTACTATTAATAATAATACTTTCCATTTATTAATCACTTTCCCCAGTGGGCTCAACGCGATGTACAGTTACTCAGTATAGACAAGGGACTAACAATGTTTGTAGGAGATCGGAAAGACAACATATATTCATTTTTAATTGCACGCGCCGTCACTGCCCGGTATAAACATCTTCTGGCTTGGCTCCGTCATTTTCCGCAGGGCTGCTTGTTGACCAGGCTTCAGGACCCGTATGTCAATCGCCACACTGCCACCGCCTGGCCGGAACATCCATTGCAGGGATTCTTTCATAGCCGAGAAGCTGTTTCACCTACCAAGCCTCGACCAGGACGTCTGACCGTCAGCTAACACCCTCCCACAAGGGAGATTGGCGTGCCCACTCTCTCTAAGGAGTGGTTCCCATTATATCTACTCGCTGAAGCTTTCGAATCGCTGGGTGGACGATGAGCTGGGGACAACAGGCTGGCTGCTCACACCAGCGTGGGGCTTGAACCAACACAGTTCAGATGTTAAGACAGTGGGATATACTCACTGTGCCACCGCTCTATTAGTACTAGAAGAAGAGGAAATTGGATTTATACCCCGCTGTTCACTACCCAAAGGAGTCTCAGAGTGGCTTACAATCCCTTTCCCTTCCCCTTCCACAGCAGACACCCTATGAGGTAGGTGGGGCTCAGAGAGCTCTCTTGAGAACTGCCCTTGAGAGAACAGCTCTGAAAGAACTTATGACTGACCCAAGGTCACTGTCATGGGCTGGGCTTGGGCTGGCAGGAGTCAAGTCCAGTACGAGATCATTGCCAGGAGAGTCATACCAAGAGCCAAATTGTTAGTCCAAAAGAGGGGTCATCCGAAGCAGAGGTCAGGAAATCTGGAATCCAAGTCAGAGTTGGGGTTTGAGAACAGGAGCTGAAGGTGCATGCGAGGCACACACGAAGGTGACTCATTACTTCCACAAGAGCCCAATCCTGACTGGGAGCTATATAGGCCTCCGGCCAGGATTTCTGTTAAGTATGCAACTCAACATCGAAGTAAGTAACAAGTGATTCAGCTTTACTGAGAACAAAAACTTCCAAAAGATCACACAGCATCAGACAACACAACAACAACAGTGGAGCACAGCTCCTTTTTAAACTCTCCCGGGCTGGTGTAGCCACACCCTCATATAGTTAACATCCAATAGAAATACAGAGATAACATCCAATAATTTGTCTTCCCTCCAACACAGACCTCTTACATTTCATTGGTTACCGAACATACTTCAGCCAAAGGTGTTGTTCCAGATTAGAATCCGGCTGAGGTTTCAAACTTAACATTGCGTTTCAATGGTTAAGACACAACAATTCCCATGATGGCGGCACTGCTCCTGCTAATACTCAGGACTCGGCGCTCGCCTTCCCAGCCAGTGTGCATCTCAATGGTGGGTGGCTAAGTCTCTGCAGAGCCGCTCCCTCAGCCTAACTCCCTGCAGACGTGAGTTAGGCAGACTCCTTGCTTGCACCTGTATCTCATCAGCTGCTGCAGGACCAGGTGTGAGGTTTACAGGCACAGGCACTGGCGGCAGCAAGCTGTCTACTCCTGAGGAGTCAGAGGGGCTGGCTTCTGGCTCTGGCAGTGCTGCCGCCTCTGTCTGCAATGCCAACTAAGGTGGGGACTCAGCACCATTGTCGCCGCCCATGACAGTCACACCAGCAGCTGCGTGTGGAAGAGTGGGGAATCAAACCCAGTTCTCCCAGATTAGAGTCTGTGCTCTTAACCACTACAGCAAACTGGCTCAATACTACAAATACTATTAGTACTATTGCATTATGCTTTCAAGTGGTATGTTGGTGCTATCTCTCCTTATATATAATTCTGTTTTGGGGTGAATGTTCCACACACTCCCACAGCATTTGGCTCGCTGACCTGTCACTCCAACGGTGTGCCAACTCAGTGGCTGCATTGCTGGAGTCTGGCCCATAGAAGGGGAAGCCAGTGTCTCGGCCTCAGTGTCATGCGAGGTGATGGATAGGATGGACGCTTTGCGGGCGGCCAGCACCTCAAACAGTGCAGACCAATGGTATCAA
>NW_015165834.1:272088-327232 GCF_001447785.1 Gekko japonicus | reverse complement strand
CCTGCCCAGCACTCACTCCAGGGTCCCCTGCCACCTGCAGCCTAAGTGTGCCAGCCTGAGCCCTCTTCCACTCAGAAGGCAAGCACAGAACAGACAGCTGCTGCTGATGGTGCTGGTGACAGCCAGGGAAGGGACCAATGGGGAGAGGCTTACCTTGCGGGGCAGCTGCTGCATTGCTCCCCGCATGCTCCAGCTCCAAGGCCAGCCTGGAACTGCCACGCTCTGCTCCTTGTCCCGCCCCGCCTCCCTCTGGCTGCTCCACCACCTTCCAGGATGAGTCACTCGAGGGCGCCAGCCCCTTCCCACCAGGCGCCCAGCACCACCTCTACTCCGGTACCCTGCCGTGTGCTGTACCACTACCCTGGGAATCCATGGGTTTTCCCCCCTCCATTCAAGGGCATGAGAGCTGCTGGCTGCCTGCAACAAGTTCCTATCAGAAGGCGAGGCTGCTGCAGCCCCCTTCCCAGCAGGACAGAGTGCAAGCCGGATCTAGACAGAGTTCTTCTGTGCACTTCCCATGGCCCGGCGCCATGGAGGAGAAGGCGGCCAAGGAGGAGGGCAAGGTCGAGCCCCAGCACTGACTCAGCAACTGGGGACAGCACTCCCTGGCTGAGGGCAGTGGAAATGCGTGGCGCGGAGAGAGGCCTGTAAGCTACTTTCTAGAGCTCATTGTATTGCTTCTACAATGGGCTTTGCTACTAGTCTTCCATATTGCAAGTTGGAGTGGCAGAAAGAGAGAGAATTCTTAGTGGCTACTTACCAGCTGTGGAACTCCCTTCCTCCAGAGGCATCTCAATCCTGAGGGTTTTTCTGGATGTAATCCTTTTGATGTGTGTGTGGAGGGGAGGGGCTTATGTAATGACTGGGGGTGGGCATAGAGTGGGTGTCTTCTTTTAATAGCAGAATAATTTTATTATTTTTTAATGTCTTACTGTTACCTGGATAGCTAACGTTTTTTAAAAATCCAAAAGTCACCATATGAATTTAATTTTGTAGCAAATTAATGTTGCAAATACATGTGCAAGAATTATACATAAGCTGTATACTTTTGACTGTGTGCCCAAGCACTTCACTCCATTCTTAGCACTTTAGAAGACGTGACTAGACTTCTTTTGCTGGAAGAGGCCTCCAGGCAGCAGTAATGGTGGCCAAGAGCCTTAGTTATTGTAGACATTAAATGTACATAATTAGGAGAGAGAGCTCTTGAAAAATCTCTGAGGCTAGAGACAGGCATTTCCCTCCAGATAACTGGAAGTAGTATTAGAGAATCATTGTTGCTCATGACATGTACTCCCATTTCCTCCCACCCCCCACTATCATCTCTGGTCAAATCAGTTTTGGAAGCTTTTTCATGTTTAAATACCTTCCAAAACCTACAGAGCAGTCCTGAGCCGTGGCTGTAGTGAAGCTGTGGTGCTGCTGGTTGCCTTCCTAAGGGGATAGCTACACAGCGGCTGGATGGAAAAAAGGGTGCCCCAACAGTGATGCCTCTGTGGCATTTCCACTGCAGTGTGTTCTGGTGCTGTTGCGAGGCAGGGGCAGCAAGATAGACAGGGCAGGCAGAACTCATGAGCTGAGGGGGCTGAGCCAAGCATCCATCACTGGCAGTGGGTGGAGAGGGGCGGGCCCCAGGAGGGACACACCTCCTCTTCTGCACCCCCCCCTTAAAGAGACCAGCTCCAGTCACAAGCTTGTGGTGCTCTGCACAGGGCACCAGAGGCTGATGACCAGCAAGAACGTGGATTCCAGGATGCCCCCCACTCACAGCCAGCTGTGGCAGCCAGATTTCTGCCCATGCTGTCAAGGGTGTCCTTGTACCAACCCATGTGCCACCCCCACTGAAGGCACAGCAGGAGGAGGGCAGGGTGCTGGGGGGGCCTGGAGAGACTTTGAGAGGTCTTCTAGGAGCCTCTCCGTGCACTCCTGTCTCTCACCAACATCCCTTGCAACAGCAAGCAGCCCTTCCAGGTGCCCAGCAGCCCCCGTTACAGATGCTGTTGATCCGGCCAGGATCAGGGCTTGGCCATATTGGCAGCTACTTGCCTGTGGCCCAACTACCGGAGCCATGGTGGCCTCTGGCATCCAGAAGGGTTAGTGAGGTCCCTGCAGTGGGGGCTGTGTGCACCTGGGGTCCCCAGAGCCCTATGGTTGTGGCCAGGAGATTGGCCAGCTGCCTCAGCCATTCCGTTTTTCACTTTGCTTAGGATCCTCTGAACAAGGGAAGGGACAACAGTGACTACAGAGCTAGAAATTTCCACTGAGAAAAGCTGGTTTTGTAACAAGAACAGAGGTGTGGGGAGGTTCATGGAAGGGACTGCACATCCGTGCGGATTACTGCCTGCATCCACCTGACGATGGGCTCAGAGCTGCAAGAGAGGATCAGCTGGGGCGGCGGGAGCTGAGAGCTCCGCACCACCTTGGCTGGTGGGCTCCTCTTGCAGCTCAGTTTAAATTGAGCTGTAAGAGGAGCCAGCCCCAGCCGAGGTGGCGTGGAGCACTCAGCTTCTGTTGCCCCAGCCGATCCTTTTGCAGCTCATTTTAGAGAATTGGCTTTTATTCAGGCTCAGCTATACCGGTAGCCGATCAGATCCTTTGATTTGTATTTAGCTTAAATAATACTTGAAAAATACCGGTAAGATATTTCTGGGTATTTTTTTGGGCTTGGTTTATGCCGGAGCTGCGGTGGCTCAGATGGTTAAGACGCTGAACTGCAGGCTGTGGAAGGTTGGTAGTTCAACAGTTCGAGACCTGAGTTGCCGCATGATGGAGTGAGCTCCCATCTCTAGTTCCAGCTCCTGCCAACCTAGCAGTTCGAAAGCAAGAAATTGCAAGTAGATCAATAGGTACCACTTCAGTGGGAGGTAACAGCGTTCCGTGCGCCTTGGTGTTTAGTCATGCCGGCCACATGAGCACGGAAATGTCTTCGGACAGCGCTGGCTCTTCGGCTTTGAAATGGAGATGAGCACCGCAACCCTAGAGTCAGATTCGACTGGCTTTCGAGCAAGGGAACCTTTACCTTTTTATGCCAAATGCACACTTCTATCTGGCATGTTTCACGTTTGTGTGAGTTTCCTTTTCCTTGAATGTATTTGAAAAACAGAAATAAACAACAGTCTTTTTGCACCTTAAAGACAAGCATATTTTTAATCATGGCACAAATTTTCAGGGACAAAAGCACACTTCATCTGTACCTGATAAAGCAAAATGTGTTGCCAATCAAAGCTTATGCCACAATCCAGGGGCCATGGCACCTGCCAACACCTTTCCTGGTGCCCACCAAGTGGGTGGAGCCAGGTAGGGCTTTTGTCCGGCAAAGTCATTGGAGATTTGATTTGCTGTGCAGATTTTTTAAAATGTTGCTTTGGCAGCAGCTGCCCCCAGGGCACAAAGATCTTAACTGTGCAACTGAAGGTAAGCTGCAGAAGCCATTTTGTGGATGGCCCTGCCTTCTGCAGCAGCCATTTTGTGGTAGCCACTTTGTAGCTGTGCCCACCATGCAGTGACAGAATTCCAAAGGTGCCCACAGGTTCAAAAATGTTGAGGATACCCGTGTTCATCTTTAAGATGCCACAACACTCCTATCTGAGTTTGCTGCAACAGATGAACATGGCTGCCTCTCAAATTTGCAAAGTAAATCCTCCTCCTCATTACTTAAAATTTTGCTAAAGTCAGGGCTTGATCAAGGTGCTTTGTCATCAACAGACAAGGTACAATTTTGCTGCCATGTAGGTTCATACTGGTTTATGTTGCTGCTCAAAGTAGGCCTCCCCACCCCCATATACAGATTCCTTTAACTTGTCAAGGAAGAACTCCCTTTGCTTTTTAAGGCATGTTTTGAGGTGGCAGAATTGGGCTTGGCTAATGCACATCTGAGAGCACCCATTCTTCAAGTGTTATTCCCCATGTCCCCAGTTGAAAGGAATAAAAATACGAGGCCTTTGCATCCTTTAATTTAATTCCTAGCTCAGGGTAGTAATTAAATTAAAGGAAGGACTTTTCTGAATCCCTCAGGCATCTTTCCTGTCTTTAGGAACCCCTCACCCCTTCTGCATTTTGACCCTCAGCATGTTTGTGCATGGAAGTTCCATATTAAAAATATGGGAAGCATTAATTCAGGATGTTCTGTAAAGAACCACAGCTGAAGATACTTTCCTTGCTGCTGCACAGAATGCTTATTGGATGCAGCTGTAAAATCTTCACTCTGGCATGATGCATGGTTGATAAACTTTAATGGTGTGCCTATTAGTAGGTATTAAATGGGAGAAGATGTCACAGAAAAATGGCACAGTGCAGTAGTGCTTTACCACTAACCATAGATTACAGACTGCATAGAGTTTTTACTAGTAGGGCTTTTGCACATGGGGTTTTTCTGTGAGTTCTGGCCTCGTACTGCTTTAGTTTATGCCCTGATTTCCACACACATTTGTGTGCCTTTTGTTTTCATTCCACCTCCCTTGTTTTTTTTCAATTTTTTGTTTCATTTTTGACACCGCTTTTACCCCAGTCTCTTTCTGGAAGCTGATACTTAGTTGCCTCTTTCCTCATGTGTAATGTTTCTGAAAGTTTTCCTCTGTCCCAGTTACTCCCACCCACCTCCAGCCTACTTTTCAATGACTGGACTGGTATAATTGGCAAATCACTCCCTCACCTCTCCCCCAACCCTGAAGATGAGTGTTCTCTCTCTCTCTCTCTCTCCCCCCCCCCTCAGTATTTGTGTGTGTCATGGTTGACTTCTGGTGAGCCCTAGTGGGTCTTGCTATTGTCTGCTTCTGTGTCTTGTCCCTGGTATTCCTTGGAGGTCTCCCATCCAAGTACTTGCCAGGGTTGGCCTTGCTTAGCTTCTGAGATCTGATAAGATTAGGCTTGCCTGGGCTATCCAGGTCAGGGCGAGTGTTTTCATTTTTGATTTTAAAAAATACAACTCTTATCTCAATATATACATATACCGTAGTAATGATAGATTTATCAGGTTCTCTGAATTCCTGGCTTTTAAAAAAAGTAAATCTCTTGAGCTTTCCCTTGGAGAGAGATATCTTTTCCCTTATATCACTGCACTGAAAGAAATCTGGGGAATTCAGAAAACTTGCGAAATATATCATTACAACAGTATATCAATATAGCTCCTGAACCAGGATGCAAAAATATACACTGCAATACATAAATCAGGATAAGACTGGGTTTATGCCACATGGCAATATTGCAGATAACATCTGCAAAACACTTATCATTAACAATTTCTGCAAAACTAAACAGGTAGAATCTCTAATACAATCTATTGACATTGAGAAAGCTTTTAATAAGCTTGAACCTACTCTCAATTCTACAACACATGGGGTTTGGAGAATGCTTCCATCCAAGTTTTGTATACATCTCCCAAAGCCCAAATTCGGCTAAATAATATTTCTTCTGATGATTTTTTGTTATCACGTGGCACTAGGCAAGGATCACCCCTGCTCTTTGCTCTTTCCATTGAGCCTCTTGCTATGGTTATCTGCCAAAATCATCTTATACAAGGCATTTTAATCAAAGACCGAGAGATGAAAATTACTCTGTTTGCGGATGATGTAGTTTTGTCTTTAAGTGCCCTAGTGACTGCTGAGCTAGAACCAGTCAATCCAAGACAGAAATCTTTCCTATACAACTTTCTCATCTTGTTTCTACTCAAATCAAATCAGTTTTTGATTTTAAATTTATATCCATTTTAAATAGATATCCAAAACATGGCGGTACCTAGGGGTTAATGTCCCCATGGATCTCAGAGATCTCTTTAAACATAATGATCAAGAACGTCATAATTCAGTGATGTCCTTACTTCGGCAAGTGTCCATTCTCCATCTATCATGGATGGGAAAACTCAACTTGGTTTCGTTTATCCTACCAAAATTTATTTTTTATTTCAGAACTTTGCCAATTCCACTCCCCAAAAATGATTTTGTTTGGATTTCTAGGAGACCTAGGGTCAACTTTAAAACACTCTGTAAACTACCTAAGCAAGGAGGTCTAGGTTACCTGGATCTCAGTTATACTGGGATGCACCACAACTAGTTTCTTTGTTAAAAATATTACACTCTAATTGGATTGTGGATTGGGTGTATATGGAACAAGGATTTGCTTATCCTAAATCCTTAATTGAAACTGTTTGGAATAGTCATAAAGAAAGGCCAAACTCTACCACTAATAATTTTTTCCTAATGACTTCCTTGATAATATGGGATGAGTGGTGCAACAACCTTGCTCCCCCAGTATCCCCACTTTCCACATTCTTGGGACAGTCTTGGTTTGTACCAGGCTCACAATCACAATCCTTCCAACAATGGATGGAAACCTTTTTCACAAGATTCATAGATATGACAAAGGATGGAGTTGTTCTAAAGAAGACTGATTTGGAATCCAAAATGAACAGGTTCCTTGGTATCAGTACTTCCAAATTAGAAGTATAATTTGTCAACCTGAGATCAAGAAGAGTCTGACTAAACCACTGATAGACTTTGAAAAATGAAAAATTATTGCAACTCAATCCTACTGAAGACAATGGAATTATTTCAGGTCTCTACTCAATACTATTATCCATAACAAACCACCTTTATATATATATACAATTATGTTTATTTGTTGTTCCATTTGCACAGTCGAGTCCAACTCTTCGTGACCCCATGGACCACATCATGCCCGCCCCTCTGGTCTTCCGCCATCCTCCAGTTTGCTCAATTTCATGTTCGTTGCATCAATAACACTGTCTAACCATCTCATCCTTTGCTGTCCCCTTCTTCTTTTTCCTTCAATCATTCCCAGCATCAGAGTGCTCTACTCAGTGCTCCCTTCTCATTTGGTAGCAAAAGTATTTGAGCTTCAGCTTCAATATCTGGCCTTCCAGGGAACAGTCAGGGTTGATTTCCTTTAGGTTTGACTGATTTGATCTCCTTGCAGTCCAAGGGATTCTCAATCATGGTACAAGGACCTCAATACTGCACTTACTCTGGATCAATGGAGAAAAATTTGGCAATCCATGTACATCCAAATCAATCAATATCAAAACTCAGGCATTTAAAACACTAGCAAGTGGTACTTAACACCATCTCAGTTACACCATATGAACCCTAATCATCATCCAGTATGTTGGAAACAATGTGGAGAATTGGGTTCTTACCTTCATACTTAGTGGTCTTGTAAATTTATCCAATCCTTTTGCTGTCTTGTTCAATCCCAAATTCAAACTATTAAAACATGTTTAGTTCCTTTGAAGCCAGAGATCATGAGAACCCTGGGATTCAATATAGCTGAAAGAACTGGTAGTCCATGTAAAAAAATTTGGAAACCGGTTTCCATTATTCAGCTGCTTAATCAGAAGAAGAGAAATTGCAATGTCCATATACCTGGGAAAGGCACTCAGATATAGGAGATCTTTCACTGGTGGTCCTCTGCTTTATTTATGACTGTTGGAGATATTTGGACACATTGCATTTAAGCAAGGAAAATCAACCGGTTGGATTTATGTGCATACCTTGTTATCAGTGCCTGTGAGTACAATTACTGTTATGTTTATTTGTATCTCGATGTTGATGTATGATGTAGTCATATGCCATGGATATTCATATGCCATGAATATATATGACTATATTTGGGAACATTGTATTTGTTTTGGGTTGTGGACTACCAAATCATTATAGATGTTTATTTGTAATTTAAATACTTATACAGTATATCATATACTCAGACATTTCAAGTTTATATAATCTTTGATGGCCTTCCCGTAGCGTTTTTCTGCAGTTTTCTAAACTATTACATGCTAGGGATCCTTTTTTTGGGGGGGTCTGTTCTGTCTTAGGGCATGGGTGGCAAGTATGGGAGAAGACAAGGAGTTTCCAACAGAGCATCACTTGCCCCAGAGTCCCTATCTATACCTTGTGGCTAATAGCCACTGATGGACCTCTGCTCCATATGCTTATCTAATTCCCTTTTGAAGCCGTCCATGCTTGTAGCCGCCACCACTTCCTGTGGCAGTGAATTCCATGTGTTAATCACTCTTTGGGTGAAGAAGTCCTTCCTTTTATCTGTTCTAACCCGACCGCTCAGCAATTTCATGGAGTGCCCACGGGTTCTTGTATTGTGAGAAAGGGAGAAAAGTACCTCTTTCTCTACCTGCTCTTTCCCATGCATAATCTTATAAACCTCAATCATGTCACCCCTCAGTCGTCGTTTCTCCAAGCTAAAGAGCCCTAAGCGCCTTAACCGTTCCTCATAGGGAAAGTGTTCCAACCCTTTTATCATTCGAGTTGCTCTTTTCTGCACTTTTTCCAAAGCTATAATATCCTTTTTAAGGTGTGGTGACCTGGATCAAGTGTATATAATCTTTGATGGCCTTCCCTTAGCGTTTTTCTGCAGTTTTCTACTATTACATGCTAGGGATCCTTTTTTTTGTCTATTCTGTCTTAGGGCATGGGTGGCAAGTATGGGAGAAGACAAGGAGTTTCCAAGCCAGCTTGTACTAATGCTCCCTATACCACAGGGCTTGACAAATCCCAGGCACCAGGTCACCATGGCACTTAGAAATTTCATTGTGGCTCCTTTTGTGTGTGTCTGTGTGGTATCAATGGTTAGAAAATATAGTCGTATATAACCCAGAAGGCTGAAATATGAGTCTGGCGCCTAAATTTTTGAGATAGCTTCTATTTGTCAAAGGCCTGCTATACCAGATATTCTAGTGAGTTGTCTACACTGCTTGAGACTCTTCAGCAGGTGAGATCCCTTGTGTATATAAATAAGGTCCTGGGCCAGTCCCTAGCATCTCTGGTTGAAGGGTGTCTAAAATCACTGCCAGTGTAGAATAAGGATTAGCACAAATTAGGCTATCTATACCTATGATCCAGGTTTGGGTGGACCACATAATTGCTAGGAGTATATCTGTTACCTATTATTTACGTATTAATCCTCTCTTCCTCCAACAAGTTTGTGTCAGCACATATGCTTCTCCTCACTGCCCTTCTTCATCTTCATGACAGCCCTGTGAAATGGATAAGGCTGGAAATGACTTGCTCAGACTCAGCCAGTGAGCTTCATAGCTAAGTGCCAAACTAGTCCATGGGCTCAATCCTTGGATGCCACCACCATTTTAAAGCCTTATGAGGTGATTTAAAATTGCTGTGAGGGCTCAGTCAGGCCCGCAGCACAGTGGAATTAGGTTCTCTTGTTTCCTTCCTGTACCTTTTCAAGAGCTGAAAGAGCTGCTTGGGGAGGGGGGGTGTAGCTGTTCCAGCTCTTGAAAAGGCAATGGGAGAGCATCTTGTTCCACCACATCAGTGGGAGTGGTTCCCACAGGTCAGACTTTAGAGTACATTCATGTCTCGTTTGGCCCTAAGTGACGTATCAAGCCCACATTTTACTGGTCTAGCACTCTGACCATTATACCACAGTAGCTTTTCTTGTCATCAGTAGTCATACCTTAACTGTTAGGAGAACCTGAGCACATACTGTCAGTATATAAATGTGTGGTATGTGAGTGACATGATGCTTTTCTGCAAAAGCAAAAACAGATCACTCTTGACTACAATCAGCCCAACCCCTGAAGTGGACAGCTCTAGATAGTTACCATCAAAAATTTTATTATTTATTTATTGGATTTCTACCCCGCCCTCCCAGTCAAGGCTGGCTCAGGGCGGCTTACATTTTGTTTTCAATTTGACTTGAAATGGGGAAGGGGTCTTTATCAGGAAATACTTCTGAGGATTTTCAAGGAAAACCAGACGAATGTGGATCATAGTGGCAAAACTTCCTTGGAAGAGTGTTACAGATCCATAGTTCTAGATAAGGTAGATTTTTCTGAGTTTATATTGCATTACATTACATTACATTTGCGGTACTGCCTTATATATCTCATTTTTAATCTCACTTTTCCTTGAAGGAGTTTAGGGAAGCATATATGGTTCTGTCTTCCATTTTATCCTTACAACAATTCCTGTGAGGTAGATTAAGGTGAAAGAGAATGACTAGGCCAAGGTCACACACAGGGCAATCCTATATAGCAATAATCCAGTCTAAGCCTATTGAAATCAATGCTTATCTACTTATGATTGCACTTGGGAGGGTGAGTGGCATTGGAGTGCGGGCATTTGAATCCATGTCTACTCTATCATAGTCCAACACTACCTTTCTCACCACCCAGGCTATATAATTTCCCAGAACTTTTATATTTTCCCATAAGTGTTTGCACACTTCCTGAGATCGTTGTAATTTAATGCAGTAGTAAAGCAAGAAGACTGCAAAGCATTTTTTTCCAAATGAGTATTTTTCAAATGAGTATTGAAGTAGCTGTGTGCAATGTGTCTTTATGATTTTAAGAATGAGCTGGTCATCTCGTGTTTATTTGCTTATAAAGTCGTGATTTGCAGTTGTGATGTTAAAATGCTAACTGTGCTGGGAGCTTTGATAGCAATGTTGTCCTGTGACAGCTGTTTTCTCCATATCATGTAACAGATGTGTGGCATTAATTGCAGTGTTTACTGCTGGGCAGAGCACTTTGCGGAATGAAAAATCAATAAAAGATAATCAAACCGTATTCTCTTGACATCGAAAAGACACCACGCTTTTAAGGTGATAATTTTTAAAATGTGTTATGCAAGTCCCCTGATTTCTTTATGATCTCACCTGCCGTGAACTTTATTTTGCCTCTGTGTTCAAATACAGGCAAACATTTCACCATTATAAAATTTTCTAGGAAGTGAAGGATAATAAAAACAACTTGCATTTCAGAACAAAGTTTGAGTCCAGTGGCACCTTTAAGACCAACAAAATTTTATTCAAGGTATAAGCTTTCACGTGCACGTACACCTTGAATATACTTTGAATAAAACTTTTGTTGGTCTTAAAGGTGTCACTGGACTCAGACTTTGTTCTGCTGCTTCAAACCAACATGGCTACCCAGCTGAATCTGTCTGCGTTTCAGAGTTTTTTGGGGGGAAATCCTGCAAAGAAAATGTGAAATGTAGCCCTGAAAGGCTGGGATTAAGGCCTGATCTAAACAAAATGTAGGCTATGTAGAAAGTCCTGTCTATTTAAACATTCCATTATGCACCTGCTAACATTTGCATGTTTTTACCATATGCACCAGCCAACCCCTATGTTAATATTAGCACATCAGCAACTAGTAGCCCAAGTGGATGCATCTCAGGCACCCTAAAATTCCACCCAAATGGGCATGTGGAAAGAACATTTACTCTTAGTGATTGCTTCCTTTCATCAATATGCTCTACTTGTCTACATTTTTCCATGGTAATTTTAATATTGCCTGATCAATCTGCTTTTGTTATCTGATTTTTATGCCATGTCCTAGCTGTCATTTTTTTATATAGTCTAAGCTCCCTCAAAGATTTATTTATTTATTTAGAAAGCAGGTATTCTGCCTGTACAGAGAACTGTTCGATGTTTCTCACGAAGTAAAATAATGTGATAACGTTGGGGAAAAGAGTAGAAACTGTGATACAGATCAATAAGCGATAAACCACCAGCCGTAAAACGTAATGCGATAAAAAATAAATAAATTAGAAAAACCTCTCAGTTTAAAGCATGGCTAAAAAATGTTTTGGCCTGATGCCTAAGGAGAATGAGCACCCAGCAGGCCTGAAAAGAGAGGGCATTCCAAAGGTGAGGTGACACCACTGAAAAAGCCCTGTATCTGGTTGCCATCGGCCTCACCTTGTCATTGTTAGAAAGGTGTGGGAGGTGTGTTAATTTTTTGAAATAAATAATTGTTTAAATGAAATGGTCAAACACCCATGCATTCTGCAACCCCCACATCCTGTGTAAATCGGGCCATGCAACATAAAGTTTAATTATTAATACAAAAATCAGAAGACAAGAATTAAGCAATATGAGAATTCTAGAGTCAGGAGAGGCGTGCAACAAATGTCCCCTGAACAATGATTTGATGGCTGTCCCGTTCCCATAACTCCCAGCCTTCTTTCTCCCTGGCATCCAGGTGATTGAGTGTCCTGTCATATGAGGGCCACTGCCAGCCGGACTCCCCCTCCATTTCACCCTCTCAGTGGTCAGACTTACTGAAAGCAGGGGTGTGTGTGCACGCGTGCATGTGTAAGGAATTGTTATGGTCTCATGTCCTGCAGCTGTACTCTTATATTTCCTATTCATGTACTACTTACTCATATACTTCTACTGTCCTGCTAGCTCAGCCAGGTGGTTGATATCTGTGTGTGGATGAGCAGCTAGTAGATCAATGAGAAACTTATTCACACTGTGAAATCTTTAAAAGCAAAAAAAAAAAGATCTTTATTCAACTAGAAAAAGAGGAAGAAGAGTTGGATTTATACCCTGCCCTTCACTTGAAGTCTCAGAGCAGCTTACAATCTCCTTCCCTTCCTCTCCCCACAACAGACACCCTGTGAGGTAGACGGGGCTGAGAGAGTGCTGAAAGAACTGCTCTTGAGAGAACAGCTCTGAGAGAACTGTGACTGACCCAAGGTCATCCAGCTGGCTGCATGGGGAGGAGTGGGGAATCAAACCCGGTTCTCCAGATTAGAGTCCAGTGCTCTTAACTGCTACACCAAACTAGAAAACACTCCCGACAACTAAGAGGATAGAGGTGTGAGAATATATATCAGAACAATGCAGCATCTAGGAAAAGAACCCAAAAGGCCTCTGATTTCCCTTGGCATATCTCCACGAGAAATGGGCACTAGACAGCTGGAACTTGTAAAATAGAGGGTGGTGGATGGAGAATTCAATCAGTTTCCTGTCAGCTCCCTGCTGTGGGCATGTCGCACAGCATGAATTGGCTGTCTAACCCTTGGCCTCCCATCTGAGAGAGATTCTGTTTGACCAATCCTGTACTGGGGAGGCTGAGTCCCCCGTTCCTGCCAAACCTGCATCTAACCGGTCAAATCATTTTGCACACTACTGGTTTTATGGTCTGCAGGACAGAATATTAAAAGTCCTCTATCTTGCCTCTTTCTGACAGTGAGGCAAATGGTCCCCCACTCTTCTCCTCATGGATTGTCATAAAGGGGGTAGTTCCTATCCTAACAAAAGGATTTTATTGCCTGGTTCCCATTTGAGGGTGTGGTTTCTCCTCTGTAAAACAGACTTCCATGTTAGTTAGGGCATCGCGCATTGCCCTGTCCCATCAGTGCCACCTTTCTTCAACTAGTCATTTTATTTACTTACTTACTTACTTATTTATGTAATTGATAGTCCGCCTTTCTCACTAGGACTCAAGGTGGATTACACAGTGTAAGTCAATGTGATCAGCACAATGGGATATTGAATACACAGTGCAATAGGATTTGAATTGCAGAAATCTGGACCCAAGCAGAAATCTGAATAGAGCTGAAACAGCATAAACAGTAACATGACACATAAATGATGCAAAAATTACACGGTAGGATCCTACTTCCAGTAACAGGGAGCACAAACTATACTCAGTTGTATAGTCCACAGTCCCCATCTGCTTACCCAAGCATTTTCCTGAACTGTTTTGTTACATTACAGCCCCGTTTCCTCTGGGTTTTTTTTAAGCCTCCTGAATAATTCAGTTTGCAGAAAATCAGGAAAGTGGGAGCCTTCCTAACCTCCTTAAGCAGGCCATTCCATAAGCCCGTTCGCGGGGAGGGCGGGATAAAAATATAATAGATAAAAATAAATAAAATAAAAAATAAGATGGGGACCACAACAGAGAAGGCACGTGTACAGGCAGTTGTTGATTTTGCCCATGTGCAGAGTGGCACCAGCAAAAGCCCAAGCTCAGATGAGAGAAGATGCTGTGGCAGAGCATGGGGAGTGTGGCTGTCCTACAGAAATGAGGGACCAAGGCCGTGAAGGGCTTTTTTATGTTGATAGCCAATACCTTGAAATGAGGCTGTAAATGATGGGCAGCCAGTGGAGTGACTGCAGAATGGAAGTAGTATGCATGCCCTGCCAAGCTCCTGATAATAACTGAGCTCTGATGTTCTGTACCAACTGGAGTCTCTGAGTTGACTTTGAAGGGAGACCTAAGCAGAGTGCATTATAATAGTCTAGTCTTTATGTTACTGTGGCATGAATCCAGGTGGTCAAATTGACTATGTCAAGGAAGGGGGATATCAGCTGGACTGGGTTTAAAGAAAGTGTTTTCTGCAAAAGCATTAACAGTGCTGGATCCAATATAACTTCTAGGCTGTTAACTGGGGTCAGCTGGACCCCACTGAAAGTGGGTAGCACAATGCCCTTCAAGTTCCTTCAGTGTCCTTCCCATTCCATCATTGCCTCTGTCTTTCCAGGGTTCACTCTTAGCCATTTAACCACGCACCCAACCAGTGATTCAAGATCCCTTCAAGTTCCTTCAGTGTCCTTCCCATTCATCATTACCTCTGTCTTTCCAGAGTTCACTCTTAGCAATTTAACCACAGCACCCAACCAGTGATTCAAGATCATTACTGCATCACCCGAAGATTTGAATAAGGAGATATAGAGCTATGTATCATCAGCATATTGATGACAGCCAGCCCCAAACTATGAATTATTTGTTCTAAGGGCTTTACGTAAAGATTGAAAATCATGAGAGATAGGATTGTGCCTTGTGGTCCCATACTGAACATAACTTTTCTCCAGTGGCAACCCTTTGAATCTGGTCTGTGAAGAATGACTTGAACCAATACAAGACACATCCCATGATACCTACTTGTGCCTTTAAATGCCTCAACAAGATGGCATGGTCCATGGCATCAAAGGCTGCACATAAATCCAGCAGGAACAACAAAGAGACCTTTCCCTCGTCTATATTCAGACAGTGGTAATCAACTAAAGCCAACTGAGCCATCTCTGTCCCATATCCTGGCCTGCTGCCAGTCTGAAAAGAGTCCAGAACCAGTGAGTTATCCAAGAAAACCTGGAGTTGGTCCACTACTGCTCTTTGCCCAGAAAAGGCGGGTTAGAGACTGGGCAATAATTGGTCACATCATTTTTTCTGTAGGGATAGTGTTTGAGTGGCCAACAGAAAGTGCCTTGAGTTAGTTATTGATTAATTATAATAGATACTAAGAACTCATTGATGTGGTTCTTACATGATTTTAGCAGCCAGGATGGGCAAGGATCCAGGGCACAACTAGTAGCCTTCACAGATTCCAGGAACTTGTCAACATCCATAATGGAAACTGGGTCAACATAGTCCATAAATAGACCAAATGATGTATTTACATTTTACATCTAAGCAAGGCCTACCTAATCTAGACAAGTTTAATTCTAAAACTCAGAAAATAGCTTTGATACTCTAATGCCTTTTGAAGTAAGGAAAGAGTTTTAATCTTTCTAAGACTTTCCTGTTATTAATAGCAAAGTACTCTAACCACAGTGGGTTCTCTCACCTTAGTGTGTATGTATTTCCTCCTCCTCTTCTATAAGTAAGATTTATTTACTTCAGTGATATCCCACCTTTCTCCCAAAAGCAGCTTACATCATCCTCCCAAAGCAGTTTACATTATTATCCTTTCTTTCATTTTATCACCACAACAACCCTGTAGGTTAGGTTGAATGTGTGTGGCTGGCCCAAGGCCACCCTGCAAGCTTCCATGGCAGAATGGGGACTGAAACCTGGACCTATCAGATCCTTGTCCAGCTATCTACTCACCACAACACACAGGCTCTTAAGATGTAATTTATATGCAATGGGTTATGGTTCTTTGTTTAACCAGAAGTTTAGTTAAGTAATTATTGAAAACTGGAAAATTAAGTATGCTGAACAGGAATACATATGTATGATGCCAAGAACAGTGTTTCAGTTCCCCAAGAGAAGAGCCTCATAGATAAGAACATTTTTTTAAAATTTAATTTTTTATTATATGCTAAATGTTCAGAAGTAATGCACTGGAGACTAAAAGGGATTCATAGAATTACTTTTGAATATACCCCTAGTATCTTAAACAGGCACATTAAAAAAGTAACAGATTTATGACTTAAATAAGCTATTGAACATGCCCAGATTTTTAAAATGTGTGCTACTTTAGTCTTGGCAGAGCACCGACATGAAGCAGGAACTGTGTATGTACACAGACAACATCATATCTAATTGGCCACCTGTTACGGCAGCTGCTAGTCTTGTGCACTCAGATATTCATGTAAATCCTATTGAAACGTGCTTGAGTGTGTTTTGGTGGAATATGGCTTCCACAGTAGCTTTTGCCCATCTTTTAAAGATGATAATAAATCTTTGTTTCATCAGGAAATGTATTGGTGCACTCTTTTCTCTAAAAGCCTTCTCTTCACCCCCCATATTAGTCAAACCGGGATCTGAAACGCTGGTCTATTACCTTTAGTTAGGCTTCACTGTGGTTTCACATGACATATGAATGTAGACATCTTGTGCTGCACAATTCACAATACAAACAGGGATACCAGCCAGGTCTCTGTAAGACACACAAGGGAAAAAGAGAAGGCAATGAAGCCAGAATTTGTTGATGCAAACCAGAGTCTGCATGATCATACGAGAGCTGAATCCTGATTTCACAAATTAACCATGGTTAAAATAAACCATCAGGTTTTAAAAACTTTAAAAAAAAAATTGCCATCAAGTGAAGCTGACTTCTGGTGATCCCTAGGCAGGGGACTTTCAGAGGTGGTTTGCCATCACTTTCTTCTGCATCACAACCCTGGTATTCCTTGGAGGTCTCCCACCCAAATATTAGCCAGGGCCAGCCCTGCTTAGCTTCCAAGATTGGATGAGATTGGGTTTGCCTGGGCTGTCCAAGTCAGGGCCAAAATAAACTATCATTTTGTGTTATGCCTGAACTGAGCCAATGAGTGGAAAACATTCCAATTTCCTGTGTCAAACTTGGGAGGGTATATATGTTCTGGGGGGGGGACTTGACTCCTGCTTTCAGCACAAAGACTGCTTTGGTAGCACAGAAGGACAGTCTTCATTTAGAACTAGATAAAGGGGGATGCATCTTTGCTGTTGTTGTTGAATTTATCTCCTGGTTTCAACAGAATGGATCTTGTCATACTGTTGAGATTGGTGGAGATGTATATAGTATTTAATGGGACAGTGTAGAAGTGGTTGTAATCCTTTTTATTGGACCCAACTAAAAAGTGGTTATAGGTGATAGGGAGCTGAAACTGTGGGACGATATAGGAATTCTCACAGGAGTTGCTGCTTTGTGTTATTTAACATCTGTGTTAAACCCTTTAATGAGATTTTCCAGACAACTGAAGTTGAGTGAACTCAATATGCTGATGGCACCGAGCTTTACATTGCATCAAACAAGCCATCAGATGCTGCCATCTCTGTTCTGGGCTTGTTCATATGCCATGGGCAGGTGCCTGAGAGAGAGCAAGTGGTAGATGAATTCAAAGAAGAGGAAGGAGCTTTCACTACCTTGCAGAGTTTCACTTCCAACTAGTGATGTACATCTCTCCTTAAAGGACTCTGTAAAGAACTTAGGAGCCTAACTGGGCCCAGATCTCCTATTGAAGGAGCAGGTGAGCTTGGTAGCAAACAGAACTTTATCACTTGCATTATGGCATAGAAACTTGCTCCTTATCTGTGAATAAGGACCCCAATCCATGCTACAGTAACATCGAGACTTGATCCATGTAATGTACTCTGTGTGGGGGGTGCCCTCAAAAATTAGTTCAAAATAACAACTGGTACAGCATGTGGTGTTCTGTTTACTAATTGGAGCTGGCCATGCATATTCTGAGTTCCTTTTACAGATTAGACGTTTGTTTCCAGATCCACTAAGGTGTGTTGGTGCTTACATTTATATCCCTTCACGATCCACATAACCTGAGGATTGCCTCTCCCTGTGTGCATTCATGCAGCTACCCTTTCCTTCCCAACAGCCTCTGCCCTTCTTCTTTGAAACACCCTGCCAGGAAAGCTTCCACCCTGACCTTCTGGAATGGCTATAAAATCAAGTTATGGAGGAAACAAACTGGAATTTTGTGTGTAGTATTCTGAGATGGTTAGCCCCTGATAATAGGCAGGCTGCTGCATTTTGCACTACCTGAAATTTCCAAATCATCTTCCAGGGCAGCCCAACATACAACATGTAAAAATAACTGAGTATCAAGGTTCCCATAACATGGATCAGCACTAGGGTTGCCAACCTCCAGGTGGTGGAATACCAAAAACAACATCCGTGACAAAAATATTGAAGAATCAATAAAGATAAGTTGCAAAAACGTTTACTGTAGTAATTCTGTAGAAAATTTTCTTCTATAATCACTCACATACAGCGAATACTGTGCACTGAAAACAATTCGTTTCACAATATTTGCTTTATCTGAGCGTGTAGCAATCCCCATTCGTATCACTAAAAGGAAGAAAATACACATTCAATCATAAATGTAACTTAAAGAATCATAATAAACCATTACAAACATCTTTGGCTTCAACCTCCAGGTGGTGATTGGAAATCTCCTGGGATTACAACTGATCTCCAGGTGGCAGAGATCAGTTCACCTGGAGAAAATGGCCACTTTGGAAGGTGGACTCTATGGCATTATATACCAATGAAGTCCGACCTTCCCCAAACCCTGCCCTCCTCAGGCTGCTCCACCCAAATCTCCAGGCATATCCCAATCTGGAGCTGGCAACCCTAATCAGCACAGCCAGCTCCTGCATTTTCAAAAGAGGAGCCGACTTCTAAGGTGTGTTTCTGCTGCCATATGCACTTGCTAATCCAACAGGAAATCACAAATCCAGCAAGACTCCTCAGGTCTTCATAGAGTCTTTCAGGAAAAAAAATTGCAGTCTATATTATGAAGCAAAACCCCACCAAAAGCAGAAACCTTCCCAACCAGCATTACTTCCATCTTGATTCAATTTCAGCTTATTCCCCCTCAGCCACTTGAAGGCTGAATTCTTGCACTAGCCCAGAACAGAGACAGTAGCATCTGGAGGTTTATTGACCATGTTGCTGACATCAAGCTTGTGTGTGTGTGTGTTTGTGTGTATAATGGAAGAGGGAAACTGATACATCATATTAGAACTTGAGAACAACCTTCACATTGATTCCCATCTGTTCATTTTGTACATAACCAGATTTTCACAAAGACACAGAATGTTCTGCTGTGCTGATGCTGTCCACCCTTCTGTGCCAAGGCAGGCAGGTTTTGCGACTTATACCTGGGGACATGGCACTTTATAGGGCACAGGAGATGCAAGTGTCATAAGTGTCTTATTTGCTGTCTATTCCAGGGGACACCAATTAAAGGCTGCTTGGAATTATGTGCGGCTAAAGAAAGGTGGAGTGAAATAATGTGGATTTGAATCTGCTCACAGAAATAGGTCACAGTATAATCTTAAAAACACTTTCTTGGGAGTAAGTCCTGTTGTATAGACCTGAATGGTAATCTAAGTAGACCTATTTAGGAGCTTGGTCTGTCACTTGAGCAAAGATGACTTGTGTGAATATATTTGATATCACAGAGACAAAATGAATCAGGAATCGTTCTGTCTTGCCTCAGTGAGTTCATTTCTATCCACACCAGTCCTCTATAGTGAACGTATTTACTCTCATGCAAACGAAGCAGATTATAATTGTTATAGTTTATAATGAAAACACAGTGTGAAGGCAGCACAGAGAGAAAGCAAATATTTTATAGTTTATAATAAAACAAGGAGGGAAGATATAGTCCAACCTCATCAGATCCCAGGAGCTAAGCAGAGTTGGTACTTGGAAGGGAGACTGCCAAGGAAGGCTCTGCTGAGGAAGGCAATGGCAAACCACCTCTGCTTTTCACATGCCTTGAAAGCCCCTTCCTGGGGTTGCTGTAAGTTGTCTGCGACTTGATGGTACTTTACACACACACGCAATGAAAACACATTTCAGTTTAGTTGTGAAGTTGCCCTTCTAACTACAGTACAAAAAGAGAGCAAATACTGTATGCTCCCACATCTCTGTTCCAGACAACATATGTTTGACTTAACTTGAAGTTATTTTATAAAGAGAACATGTTGGCAAGAAAGGATAAGCAACTGTTGATGTCACTTTTTGAAACTGTTCATGACTTTTTCGAAGTATATTTGGAGCTCTGTTTAGGTTTCATGCATGCAGTGTTATACATAGATGAGAAAATTCAAAATGCCTTAATAAGGCAAGCACATTTGGCCTTTGCACATCAATTTTGATTGAGCCTTCTACTACTTTGGTTTATGCTGGAACGGAATTTATCAAAGTATCATAGCCCTTCCAGGGAAATTAATGATCTTTGCTGATTCCTCATCCCTGTGTCCCCTCCATAACCCTACCCTCTTATGTCTTGCCATGGTTGGAGTGCCAGTGGTTGCACAAATATGATGTTTCACTTTTTAAAGCAGACTGTGAGCAGTTTTGAAAGTGTACCAGCTGTTTTGGGTCACTTGCGGCTTAAATACCTCTGTTCATTCTGAATGATTTATTCGGGTTGTGCCCCATTAATTTGCCAAAATTTACAGATGCTAACCACATGAAGAAAGCATTCTGCTTTATCAGCTTAAGGCAACAGTTGCTATTGGTTACTTACAAGAAAGGGTAATCACTTAATTTGGGGGGCTGACATTGGCATCGCCAGTGTCAACAGAAAAGGATGGCATTCAGCCATTCCAAATTCCTGTTTTTAGATAGGATAAATGAAGGAAGAATAAAGAGGGTTGAATGAATATGATAGTGCATCATAAATATAAGAACACAAGAAAAGCCATGTTGGATGAGTCCAGCACTCTGTGTCACACAGTGGCCAAAACCCAGGTGCCATCAGGAGGTCCACCAGTGGGGCCAGAACTCCAGATGCCCTCCCACTGTGGCCCCCCCAAGCACCAAGAATTCAGAGCATCACTGCCCCAGACTATGGTGTTCCATCTTTATGTTGTGGCTAATAGCTACTGATGGACCTCTTCTCCATATATTTATCCAGTCCCCTCTTGAAGCTGTCTATGTTAGTAGCTGCCACCAGCAGTGAATCCCACGTGTTAATTACTCTTTGGGTGAAGAAGTACTATCTTTTATCTGTTCTAAGTCTACTGCTAATTAATGTCATTGAGTGCCCACGAGTTCTCGTATTGTGAGAAAGGGAAACAAGTATTTCTTTTCCTACCTTCTCTATCCCATGCATAATTTTGTAAATCTCTATCATGTCACCCCTTCAATCATCATTTCTTCAAGCTAAAGAGCCCTTTCTTCATAGGGAAGGTATTCCATCCCCTTCATCAGTTTAGTTGCCCTTTTCTGCACCTTATAGCACCAATGCTACATTTTTTTGAGGTATGGTCACCAGAATTTCAAATGAGGCAGCACTGTAGATTTATACAGAGGCATTATGATACTGGCTGATTTGTTTTCAGTCCCCTTCCTAGTAATCCTCAGTATAGCATTTACCTTTTTTACTGCAGTCACACACTGAGTTAATATCTTCAGTGAGTTATCTACCACATCTCCAAGATCTCAGTTACTGCCAGTTTGGACCCCATCAACATATATTTATAGTTAGGATTTTTGGCTCCAATGTGCATTATTTTGCACTTTCCCATGTTTAACCTCATTTGCCATGTTGACACCCACTCACCCAGCTTTGACAGATCCCTCTGGAATAAGAACATATAAAAACATAAGAGACGCCAATGTTGGATCAGGCCAAAGGCCCATCCAGTCCAACAGTCTGTCACACAGTGGCCAAAAATACCAGGTGCCATCAGGAGGTCCACCAGTGGGGCCAGAAGCCCTCCCACTGTTGACCCCCCCCCCAAGCCTCACAGTCTTCCCTGGTTCTCAACGACCTGAACAACTTAGTGTCATCCCAAACTTAGCCACTTCACTGCTTTCTCCCAACTCTGAATCATTAATGAACAAGTTAAAAAGCACCAGACCTAGTACCGAGCCCTGCAGTATCTAGGGTTGCCAAATGTGAAGAACCTACCGGCGGGGGAGCGTCCTGCCTTTCTGGGAGCTGTTGTCGGATGCGCGCGCGTGCTTTGCACGCGCGCGCCGCCAGAACGTCACCAGAAGTGACGTCACACTCTTTGTTTTCCCCTCAAATGGCGTGGCCCCGCCCCCAGCGTGCGACGTCACTTCCGGGTGACGCGCACGCCGGGGCGGAGTTCCCCCCGGGCCCCGATTCCCCGGCGTCGGGTAACGGGCCTCTGGGGCGGGGGGAATTCCGCCCTACCGGGGGGGTTGGCAGCCCTAGCAGTATCCCACTGCTTCCCACCTTCCACTGTGAAAACTGCCCATTTATTACTGAGCCACAAATTACTGAGCAAAACTATCACAGTGGGCCACTGAGCAGTCTACCTCCTCTTTTAGGCCAGAATAGTGCTGCTGGCCTACACTGTGCAGACATAATGGTGGCAGAAAAAGAAGAGAAGAAAAAGAGATTGGATTTATACCCCGCCCTTCACTACCCAAAGAAGTCTCAGAGTGGCTTACAAAGTCCTTTCCCTTCCCCTCCCCACCACAGACACCCTGTGAGGTAGGTGGGGCTGAGAGAGTTCTGACAGAAACTGCTCTTTTTCAAGAACAGCTGTGCCAGAACTATGGCTTGCCCAAAGTCATCCAGCAGGTACAAGTGGAGGAGTGGGGAATCAAACCCGGTTCTCCCAGATTAGAGTCTGTGCACTACACCAAAGATTGCTTCTTTGCCGCAATCACCTCCATGGAGTACTTTTTAAAATGAGTTTTCACCATTCTTTCATTGGATTCATTCCTAATCTTTCTCCATTGCCACTATAGCAGTTTACTGGTCTTTTCATAGCCCCTCAGTAAACCAAAGGGCTACCTGGGCCTGGGCTCTAACACTTCAAAGAGGGTGCTGGGGAATGAGCATGTCAACTGCCTGGGTCATTTCCTCATTACAGAGGTCAACCGGGGCATCAACAGAGGCACCATGTATATCAACAGGAAAATCTCTTAGAGCCATTTGGATCCATCTGGCTCCATGGGCAGATCACTGCAGAGTCTTGGTATCCCTTGCTGTATCTGAAGAAGTAAGCAGTGTGACTCACGAAAGCTCCTACCCTACCACAAATTTTGTTAGTCTTTAATGTACTACTGGACTCTGGCTCTTTTCCACTGCTACAGCCGGACTAACTCGGCTACCCATCTTGGTATTTCTGTAAGTCTAAACCGAAGCACATAGTGATCTGTCCATGAAAAAGGAACTGTCACCAATTCCTTCACCCTCAGATTACATTCTTTCTATCCAGAACAAAATACCAGATCAAGAGTGTGACCTGCACAATGTGCAGAACCAGTTATTTCCTAAGAGAAGCCCACGGTTGTCATGGAGGCTATGGAATCCTGAACCACTCCTGAAAAGACGGTCTTGGCATGAATATTGAAGTCCCCCCAGGACAGCCAGCCTAGGGGTCCTCAACACCACTCCAAGATCACCTCTGCCAGCTCAGTCGGAGAGATTGTTAGGAAGCAAGGCGGACAGTACACCAAGAGAATCCCACTCCTGTCTCTGAATCCCAACATAGGTACACAGCCTGAAAACTGGAAGTGTCCTGGAAGAGGCACCATTCTAGGGGGATAGAATCCTTATAAACTGCAGCAATACCACCTCCCTGCCTGTCTATGCTGCCTGCCTATGCTGATGTATCACCGAGTACTGCAAGGGACACAGTTGGGAGAGGTTAACCCTTCCCCTTCCAGCCAAGTCTCACTGATATATCCTGAATGGCTGTTTTTCATCTGACTGACCTGGCATTTAGCAGCAGGATTTCATAGCCTGGCAGGTTGTTGATATGGTTACCAACATCACTTCAGCTGAAAAAAGAGCCAGAAAGAGCAATAGTGCACCGATGTGTGTTGTTCCTTCCCCTTACTTGGCCTGCTTTTCTTCCAGCACCATACCTCCCCCTGTACCATTTCTCACCCCATTCTGTCCCCCCCCCCAAGCACATCTTTCCCAATCACAGGCAAAGGGCCAATGGACTAATAGACAGCAAAGTAAAGACACACCCACAGCTAATAATTTACAAAAACCCAGACCCACCTCTCACCTGGATCTGAGTAGAAGCACACACAAAGACAGACAGCCTAGGTCTCACTTGGTGAAAAACAATCAAAGCGGCACCCCCTCCCTCCATCTTCCCAAAACAACAATCCAGACATCCCAGTCTTCTCTCCAGGTGGCTCTCCCTGCCTCAGTACAGCAGATGTTGAAGTGGCATTACTTGCCTATCACTTTTTCATGTTGCATCTAGTGGCCTACTACATCTCCAGACAGCTGAGCCACAGATGCAAGACCAACAAACTGAGAGCCCTTTGGCTATTGCCCTTCAGTTCATGGCCCAGGCACCAGCTGTGGTCTAAATATCTGTACCTGCCAGGAAAGAGGCAGCAATGGTTGGTGAACAGCAGCTGTCCACACTCAACAAATTCAGAGGCTCTTCCCTGCTTCTAGTCAGTCCCTTCTCCCACCAATACATGGGCATCATTCAGCAAGAGCACTGTCAGATAAGGCTTCTTGCACTGAAGGTAAGCTCTTTCATTAGTGCAGTGGAGTCACAGAAGCCTACCTTTTGCGTCATTTGTATTGGCAAATCCCATCAACATTTGAACTCCAAGATGATTCAGAGCTACTCTAAATGTAGCATCTAAACACGTAGATAGTGGATAAATTATTCAAATGGAGTGTATATGCAAAAAGTAAATGAATATATGGAGCCTATTCAATATCCAGGAAAATGCATGAAGGCACATAGTATTAAGACTAATACTAGTAGAATAATAAATGCAAACAACTCACTACATTTCTTGTAGACCACCCATTGTCAATCAATTTGTGATTGTAAGAGAAGTTATCAAAGCACATAATGTGTCTGAATCTTTCAAAAAATGAGGTCATTTTATGACCACTGATAATATTGTGGCTAATTTATGACAAATCTCATGCTTCACAGCATAAGACGTTCGTTTTCAGAGATTGCAAGAGATGAGAAAAGAAGAGGACCTTCCTGATATAATTACTTTTTTCAGTTGAATAGATTCATTGTCAAGGCATAGCTTTTGGCTCCTGGAACAGGCAAGATAAAGAAATGGTTAGGAACACTGTTTAAAAAATTAGTTGATACAAAATTAATGTTCAAAGTTTTCAAATGAATTTTAGGAGTCTGCCTTCACAGTCACTTGGAATTTGCAAAATTAGTTTATAAGGAGACATTAATGTAATAGTGTAAATCTGAAATATGTTTATTGACGGCAGCCGTATCAGAATTCACTGACTTTACTGCAGGTAATCTTATATTCTAATAGTTAAGTCAGGATATTTTTGGATATTTACATCTGGTGACTGGAGTTGTGAATGGGCAAGATAGATATTTCTACAAACCTAAAAAAGTCCCTAGGTTTGCAGAAAAATAAAAAATCTAAAAAAAAAACCCACTGAGTAGTATAAGAAAAATCCAAAAATTATAAAAGGTGCACCTGTAGCTTTAAGCAAGGGATTACCTCAGTGGTTGTTGCTAGACAACCAGTGTTCCCTCTAAGCTGAGTTAGTGTGAGCTAGCTCACAGAATTTTAGCCTCCAGCTCACACATTTTAGTCTTCGCTCAGGAAGGAGGGTTCCAGAGCAAGCTAATTGATGCAGTAGCCAAATGGCTCGCTCACAACTTTAATGCCGGCAGCTCATAAAGGAGAATTTTTGCTCACAAGACTTCACAGCTTAGAGGGAACATTGTAGAGAACCACAGCGTTCCAAGCTTGGCTCTGTCAGTAAAAGGCGGGAGGAGGGGGAGGGCCACATACTTTTAGCCTAATGTACCTCATACGGTTGTTGTGTGGATAAAAAGGAGAATAGAATAGTGTAAGCTGCTTTGGTCCCCACAGTGGAGAAAATTGGGGTATAAATGAAGTAAAGAATAAATATAGCTGAAAATGGGAGGCAGACAAAAGGTAGGTTGGTGAATGACTGCGAATGAGAGAATGAGGCAAGGAGAGAATACCAAGAAAAGGGAAAGAAGTTAAGAATTCCTAGAAATGGGGGGGGGGCTTGGGGCGGTTGGATGAGGGGAAGGACATCAGAGCGGTGTAATGCCATAGACTCTACCCTCCAAAGCAGCCATTTCCTCCAGGGAACTAGGGATGCCAACCTCCAGGTGGGGATTGGAGATCAGTTGGAAGTACAACTGCTTTCCAGATGACAGAGATCAGTTCCCCTGGAGAAAATGGCTGCTTCAGAGGGTAGAGTTTATGGCATTATACTTTGCAGAAGTTACTTTCTTCCCAAAACCTCACCCAAGGCTTCGCTCCCAGATCTCCAGGGATTTCCCATCCTCAGTCTGGCAACCCTAAGGGGAGCTGATCTCTGTAGTTGGAAGATCTGCTGTGAAAGCAGGAGATCTAAAGCCCCACCTGGTGGATGGCAACCCTAGAAGGAGAGAAGGAAGCAGGAAAAGGGGAGAGGCTATGGGGGCTTTTGGGAACAGGAAAGAGGGAATAGTGGGAGAGGGGGAAGTAAGATGCTTCCTGGAAGTCCTTGCTGGTTCCCACTTGTTTATAATAATAATTAGAGATCTTTGTCCATTTCATACGAGAGCCAGGGAAAAGGGTTAATTAAGAGCCTGTCTGCTGAACATCCGAAAATTAATCTGGATTTTTCTGTTCAGTTATGAATTGGCATGCCTTCAGTCTTTTGCATGATAAAGACAGTTGGGGCTATGATGGAGCCTAGACATATCAGTATTTACTGAGTTCTCCCTTTTTGAGAAATATTGTTCTTATTGGGTTGATTAGTTCATTGTACCTGGGCTTTATTGTATTTTGCTTTATAATGATGTGAGCAACTTTTGGAGGCCTTAGCTGGTAGAAACAGAGAAATAAAATAATTTTTAAAAATAAGACCGTGCAGTTATGTCTTGTGGAATAAAAGGTAAAATAAAAGGGGTTAAAAATCCTGGTGGATGGGGAGAAATTTTTTTTATTTTCTATTATGAAATATAATAGACTTCCCTTCTGTATTTTTGTTATATCACCTATTTGCTAAAAGTAATAACAAGTATGCAGAAGTGGTGAAAATATGCAGTACTGAGTATGTAGCAATGGTAAAATTAATAATTCATCTGAAACACAATTAGTTATGAAATTTGAAATGTAAAATGTTGAATATAAATGTATCCCAAAAGAAGTAAGTTTTATTGTATTTTATAGACAGTGTCCCAAAAACGTTTCAGTGTAATGAAGGAGATGTTGGGGAGAAATATTTCTTATTTCTTATACTTTGTTATATAGAATCACCTTTTGACATATATAATTACAATATGTAATCATTTTTTCTTTTCTGTATTTCCTTTTTATTATCTCTTTAAAAAAAACACTATTATCTGTCTATCAAAATCATGATATAGGGAAGATATAGGGAAGATAAAAGTCCTTGTATAGGTTATATACCCAGCACTATAACTTGTGGGTGCAAATTCAGAGAATAAAGACATCCTGTTCATTATTGTAAGTAAGTAAATCATGTACCATCTGGAAATGTCTAGTCATAAAAGACCAACTTAAATGCAACACAGCCTTGAGCTTTATAAAGCTATACATAGTTTTCAAGGTTCACATTTAATAAAAAGGATCATAGTTCTAAAAATCTTGAAAACCATAAATTGTGAACCTGAATAATTAGCAAAGGCTAAGTCTTCACTGCTCACCTGCTTGCAGTAGGTAACCATATCTCTTTCTGGTCACAAGGAGGGAAAAAGAGAAAGATGGAAAGATGGATGCGGATCATCAAATTCCATACTTTGAATCCTCTGCATCAGCATCCTGATATGCATATGTATCGAACAGGAGGCTTTTAGCTTGGTACTTACTAGGTTCATAGAAAATGATATGCAGATTGTTAATTACAGTTGACTAAAATATGCCCTCTGGCTGATATTTCTGCTGTGGCCCTCTGTGCTGAATATGTTTCCTGCTTGTGTATATAATTAGCAATTAACATGGTTAAGTGATGGAAGCTACCTTTCCATTTTTATTATACCTAAACATACTGTATTTGTATGCATGAAAGATTTAAAGCTAACAGATCTGTCCTGTAAATTCCACATGGGTTTTAAATCCTGTTTGTTTAGAAAATTGATTGTTGAATATTCCTCTATGGTGAAAAAAAAAATGTCCACAGACCATCTCTGCTGTCAAAGGTAAGTACTGGGGGAGAGGTTTCTACCTTATCATGGTTTCCAGCTCACTTCCCCAAACCTCCTATTATCACTCCCAGCATTACCAACCTGTATCTGATTTATCCCATGGAGGCAGTATGGGGCTCTATGGTCAAAGGTTTATTGGAGAGCATTTTCTCTTACATGTGGGTGATCCACACCAGTTGTCTAGTATGGAATTGGATTGTCGGTTTATTGGAGAGCATTTTCTCTTACATGGGGGTGATCCACACTAGTATGAAATTGGATTGTTGTTTATGGTTTTTTAAATTGTTAACGGGCAGTCGAAGTGACATCATTGGCAACCCACTGCACGCCAAGGTTTTCTACATTTTGTCTTTTTTATATAAGACTTGTGGTACTTTTTATTTGTTAGCTTATTGCTTTGGCTGATGTATTCATAGCCACATATTAGATCCAATTCCAATCTGTTCCACCTTAAAATTAAAACAACTTGTTGAGATGCACAGTTCTATTTTTATTGTTTTACACAGTAAAAGAAGCTTTATAAAATACTGCAAAATATTGCCTCATCTGTTGGGCCATGGTGAAATACTGGTGAACTGGGACTGTCAATTGCTAGAATGGTGGAGGAGGTCCTCAGATGGCATATTCCAGATGTTAAACCTGCACACTCACCTCTACCAATGAAAATAACTTGGGTAGTGCAGAGGACCTTCCTCAAGAGAGAATTAGTAAAAGGCTCTGCTCAGATGAGCAAAGCTGTTGTGGCAGAGCATAGGGTTGAGGGGCAGTCCCACAGATATGAGGGACCAAGGCCATAAAGGGCTTTGTATGTGGTAGCCAATAGCTTTATTTGAGATGGGCAACTGATAGGCTGCCAGTGGAATAACTGCAGAATGGGGATAATATGCATGCTTCACCTTGCTCCTGATAATAACCAAGCTGTGGCATTCTGCACCAACTGTATTCTCCAAGTGGGCAATGAAGACAGATGCTCTCCAGTGGCAACTGTTTGAGTCCAGTACACGAGGAACAATTTAAACCAGTCCAATACACATTCCCTGAGACCTACTTGTGCCTCCAAATGCGTCAACAGGTTGGCATGAGGTACTGTATCAAAGCCTGCAGATAGATCCAATAGGAGCAACAAAGAGGCCTAGCCTTCATCTACATTCAGAGGTCATCAGTTAATGCCACAAGAGCTATATCTGCCCCTTAGCCTAGCCCAAACCCAGCCTGAAAAGGGTTCCAAGAAGACCTTTACAAAGGTGTCACAACTAATTTCCCATTCCTAAGGCGATAAATGAATCAGTAGATATCAAGATACCTTAAACAGTTGGAGTAGAAAAGAGCAAGAGTCCAGTAGCTCCTTAAACAAAATATGTGGCATTTGGGATGGTCATGAACTAGCCGATGCGACAGTCACAGAGAAATAATGTTGCTTTGCCACTATCACCTCTGCTTCATAGTTCTTCCAGCGGGCTCTACAGCATGTTCTGTTGGATTCAGTAAGAGTTTTCCACCAGTGTGTTTCTAGAAGTCTTATGGCCCTCTTTAGGTCACCCAGCTCCTCAGTGAACTACTGAACTGGCTTCTGCCCCCAAGGGCAGTAGATATTGACTACAACCACTCTTGACGATAGCTTTGAGGAACTTCATGTTCCAAGCTTCCAATACAACCTAACAGAGCATGTGTTTGGAACCATAAAATCCCCCAGAGCCTTGAGAGAGCTATCTGGAAACAAAGGCTGAAACAAAAGGAAATTACTAGGGAGGAGAACTATTGCTGAAATGGACTTACTGCTGAGTTGCGATATAGCAAGATCTTGCCTTCAGGACCTGTTGTTATGGAAAACAATAGTGCTATATTCACAAGTGTTCCAATCCTCCTTGTAGCTAAATGGAAAGTGGCAACAGCAAAAGGTAACCGTGGCCCCGTTCACACGGAGCATTTGCCTCGCTGAAGGCACGGGAGTCCCGTGGATTTTCTGGGCGTGATCACACCGCAACATCTGGGAAGTGCAGTGCTCCCGTGGCAAACCCGTGGCTTCCCGCCGAAGATGCGGATTAAAAAATTAGTACTTACGAGGTACTAGTTTTCGGAAACCGCGGGCCAAGGGCGGGCATCTGATCGCATTTCTGGTGGAATTACGTGGCATCCGGCGCCCGCCGATGTTCGTCACAAACAAGGGGTTTTTTCCCCTCCCAAGTCTCCGCAGGATGCGCAAAAGCGCCCAACAGCGCATGCACACAAAGAGCGATTGCTAGTGTGATCGCGCGGCGCGGCTTCTTTGCCACGCTGCAGGATAATCTTGTGATCGGCATCTCCTCCCTAACCACGGGAGCTCGACCGGGACATGTGATTGGGCGGCTGTGCCTTATTTTCCTCTTGGGGAAACAGCCACGCTTCCTCTCTCTTCCAGGTGAATAATTCTCTCTACCTAAAGGTATGGACTGGTAATTTTCATTTCATTGTATCTGAAGAAGTATGCCTGCACATGAAAGCATAAAACTTTGTTGGTCTTTGTTGAATAAAACTTTGTTGGTCTAACAGTGCCACTGGACTCAAAGTTTATTCTCTTCCTAACTGGCATTAACAAGCTCAGAGAATTTCCTTCTCCACACCTTATAAACTGTACCCAAATATCAGGGCTTGTTTGAACTTTTGGGCAGCCCTGGACAGAGAGTGCCCAGAGCCCCATATACATCTTTTCCTGGCTAGCTTCTAAGCCCTCTTACCACCTGGGCTCAAAGCTGTCCACACTGCCTGCACGCCCTTTGCCCACCAGTGTTGGGTGGTGTGTGCAGATAGGCTATGGCCACCAGGAGGGCTGTTGATGTGCACCACCCGCACGCATCTTCTGCAGCCGCTCTGGACAGCATGTGCATCTGGGAGTGTGGGTGATGACTGTGGGCAGCACTCATATGTGAGCAAGGGATGGCGGAGGAGCAACAGCAATTGGATTTGCCAAACGTTCTGGGCCCCAGCAGCTGTCTTGCTTCTGAGTATGCTGAATGTGACCCTCCCAAACTTCCTATCCTTCAAAAATCGCCTATCGGTTATGGAACCATTGATAAGCATTACAATTTCCCCCTGTCAATTCAGTCTGCAGTGTTCTAATAAAATCATTTGTGAATTTTAAGTCAGAGCATTTGTAAAAAACTAAGTATATGAATCCTGCCCTGAAGCAGAAGCAAAAACACCCCCTACCCCCACCCCCAAAGTATTACATTTCTGGAAAAAGAGAGCTCTGGAAGATGTACATATAAACTGAAAGAACATTAGAGTAGCTGTCAAGGAAGAAGAATTTTTTTTGTTTCTCTCTTCTAGTATAGTTCAAAAGTTATTAAGCAATCTTTCTACACCTCACAGGGGAAATCTGTCATCACTTCTGACTGTGTTCTTACTAGTGGGAAGCCACTATCAGCTTTGCCCTGAGGATAATAAAGCAGAACTCTTTTGAGGAACAAACTTTTAGTACATGTTTTATTGTATCACTGTACTGGAATGACTCATTTTGCATGCATAGAGCTGTTTCTTAGCACCAAACTGTGCAAGGAGGAATCTCCTCTGATGGATTGGTTGTTGGATGTACCATTGCAGGCTATTGTAGAAGGATTAAACATTTGATACTGCTTTCTGCCTACAACATAAAAAACTAATTAATAAGATTTTATCCCAGTGAACCTTCAAAGAGTTTAAAGTCCGTGGCATGATCCGTAGCATGCATGGTGGTGGTACACTAGCATATTGCAATTCATACACAAACTTCCTAACATATTATTGACTGATTTGGCTGTGTGACTAATACAAACTTTTGGGGCCCTTTTTGAACATCTCCCTTCAAATATATAAATTTTATTCTGCATGATCTGTTTCAGTAATTGGCCACACATGGAGGCTTAAGCTTTGCATGTTTTTCTTTTAAAAAATAACAGAAAAATGCAAGTTTCACAAACAAAGAAGCCCTGTAGGCCCTAATTAATGGGTATTTTTTGGCTTGTAACAGAAAGATACATTGCCTAATATTACATTCCTTGCAGTCATATGCTAATTAAAAGGCATGGTATATACAATTGCTCTCCATCAAAGTGATTGAAAGCTTACAAAGATGCTTTCTTTTGCCTCTGGGGATCATCCAGAAGACACCATCCGTCACCCTGACGTGTTTGAGGAATACATGCTCCTGTTTTGGATATGAACAGTTCTTGGGCATTTTTTTAAAAGGCCCTGGAAGGTGTTTCATTTCCTAACTCTGTATGCAATCATCAGGTGCTGTGTCTTGATATAATAACCTATTATAGTCACAAAGCAGGTCTCAGTACACAGATGCCTGCATTTTTTTAATTTGTATGCGCAAACACATACCTCACTCCAATGATCTGCAACCCTCTGACTTCACTGTGAATGCTGCCAAGGGTCAAGAAGGCCTCATCAGTTGACTTTGTCCATTGCAGCTTCTTTTTCTGGCTTTCTTCTTCCCTTTCAAGACATGTTGATTCAGTTCTCAGTGTGGTGTGGTAGCAGAGTGTTGGACTAAGATCTGGGAGATCCAGGTTCAAATCCCCATTCTGTCATGGAGGCTTGCTGGGTGACTTTGAGCCAGTCTCCACCTTAGCTACCTACCTGAGGAGAAAATGAATGAAGTAAAATTAATACTTTTTAAAGGAAGAGGCACACAGGGCAACCATATTTTTGCGTGTTCCTCCTTCCCACTGTAGTCTTCTGTCCAGAAGTCATTTCGGGGGGGAACGCGGGGGATCGCAGTTCCCCCGGGTGAGGTACGGGGGCGGGGCACATGACGAAGCCCCGCCCCCTGCTTCCGGCCGCCCCGCTTCCGGCCCTCATTCAGCCAGGAGGAGGCAGGAGAAGAGGGAGGGTAAGTTGCTTCCTCCCTGCCTCCCCCACCCCTGCCTGCCTGGGGCCAGGGAGGGCCTTTGCGGGGCTTCCTTGCACTCCCGCCGGCCTTGCAGGTCCACCGCCGGGCCCCTCATGGGGCTCAGCAGTGGAGCTGCAAGGCCGGCAGCGGCGGCCGGGACCGTTGGGGGCGGGGTGTGTGACCTTATGACACACTTCCGGTGATGTCAGGGGGTGTGGCCTTATGACACACTTCCGGTGGTGTCAGGGGGTGTGGCATATGCTAATGAGTTATACTCATGAGTTCCCCTAGCTCTTTTTCTACGAAACGACCCCTGCTTCTGTCACACTTTTCATAGTCTTCTGTCAAACTTTTCATGCTGTTCCTAAGGGTCCCAGAACCCTCAAGATTGCATGCTTTTCAGGGCTTTGAGAGGGACGGCAGCAGGAAGGGGTACGTGTTAAGTGCTGCCAAGTCACTTCCAACTTATGTCGACCTTATGAATTATGTCAACCTCCAAAACGCCATATCATTAACAGCTTTGCTCAGGTCTTGCAAACTGAGGGCCACGGCTTCCTTTATGAAGTCCATCCATCTCACGGTGGCTCTTCCTCTTTTCCTGCTGCATTCAGCTTTACTTAGCATTATTACCTTTTTCCAGTGAATCTTGTCTTCTCATAATGTGACCAATATGTGATATCCTCAGTTTAGTCATTTTAGCTTATGGATGCCAGCCTCCAGGTGGGACTGGAATTACAGCTCATCTCCAGACTAGAGAGATCAGTTTCCCTGGAGAAAATGGATGCTTTGTACCCCTCTGAGGTCCTTGTGCTCTCCAGGCTCCATCCCCAAATCTCCTGGATCTAGCAACCCTACCTCCCATCTCCTGCCGGTGTCTGGGGGGACCTGACAACCCTATGTTAGCTTCTAGGTAGAAAGAGAGGAAGGAGGAGACTCTAAAATCTAATTTCATATATGGAACTCCACACACTATAGCTAGAATCCAAGCAAATGCTAGGGAGGTCAGGAACGTATTACATTTTTATTATATGTATATACGTATATGCCCTCGAGTTGCCACCAACTTATAGTGACACCAGCAAGGAGCTTTCAAGGCCAGAAAGAAGGTGGTTGGTTTGCCATAGCTTTCTTCTGCATAACCTTCCTTGGTGGCCTCCCAGCCAAGTACTGATCCAGCTTAGCTTCCAGGATCTGATGAGATTGGGCTATACCATGCCACCTTTCCTCCCAACTTTGATATAGCCCTGTAGTAAACGTTGAACAATTCTAAGTAGGTCTACTGTATTCCCAGTATTCTTGAGATTGGCTGCGGTCACATGGAGCATTAGCCACGCTACAGAGATGGAAGATAGGTGGATTTTACAGGCGCGATCACAGCGCCACATCTGGGAACCGTAGAGCTCCCGTGGCGAACCTGAGGCTTCCCGCTGAAGATGCGGGTTAAAAAACTAGTACCTCCGAGGTACTAGTTTCTGAAAACCGCGGGGCAAGTGCAGGCGCCTGATCACATTTCCGGTGGTAGGTCATGGCATCCAGTGCCCGCCCATGTCCTGTCGCTAAAAGGTGTTTTTTTTCAAGTCTCCACAGGATGCGCACAAGCACCCAATGGTGCATGCGCACACTTCATTTAAAAACAAACAACACAGCCCCCTCCTCTTTTCCGTACCCCCCAACTCCTGGCTCAACCTGCTCGAGAGGAACTCTCTGCACTGGGCGGCAGGTGGGGAGGTGCAGGGGGAGCGTGGAGGGAGGGTGGCCTGGCTGAAGCTCCTCCTGGAGGGGACCGGACGGAGGACACAGTTTGCATTCCTCTGCAGTCCTGGAAGGGGTTAAACCCACGGAGCCTTTTGCTAGAGAGGCCGCTTCTTTGCCGCGCCGCAGGATTGTCCTGTGATCGGCACCTCCCCCCTAACCACGGGACCTCGACGGGACCTCGATGGGACGTCTGATTGCACAGTCGCGTGTTATTTTGCTCCGGGGGAAACAGCCACGCTCCCCCCCCCCGCATTTTCCTGCCCATGTGACCGGGGCCATTGTTAGTTATTTGGTGCTTGATGCCTTTCTGCAAGATATTATTGTGATCAAATATGCTCTTTTGTATGAACTCACAAGAAATGTTTGAGGAAGTATGTTCCTTCTCTTTAAGCTAAGTTCCTCAGACCAAAAAATCAAAGTCAGCACTGATCAAGATTAGCTTTCGGGTCAGGCCAGGGAAAATCCCTGCTATAGTGGCATGTCTATTATTCTATAGTGGTGGATTTGTAGAAGTTTAGTACCACCTAATGTTAAACAGTCATTTAGATTTCCCCCGCCCAACCTGTCCTATCTGCATATCTCAAGTTTAGGTTAGACAGATGACTATATACTGAACAAAGAGACAGGATCCCTGCAGAGCTCACAGACTGGAGGATCCAAAGAGTTCTTTTGTGCATGCCTTAGGCACTCCCAGCAGAATTTGTACTCTTTTCCTTTGAATGGCAAAGAGCCATGCCACATCAGAAATTGCTTTTGAGACTCCCTTCATTTTCAATAGAGGTTTGGCATGTGCTATGAGAGCTTCTGTTTGAGAAACAAAAACCCAAACTTCCCTTGAGAATGTCGTGTGGTCATGTGGTTCATTGAATCAAATTCACCTCTTTGTTCATGTCTGATTCCAGTTCAGAAAACTATAATTGCTTTCCCGTTTCTGTTATAACTATGGTTTATGATAGAAATGGGGAAGCAGTGATAGGTTTCTAGGAGTGTCTTGTAGGGATGTAGATCAAGATGGGTAGCCGTGTTAGTTTTTCCGTAGCAGTAGAAAAGACAAGAATCCAGTAGCATCTTAAAAACTAACACAATTTGTGACAGGGTGTGAGCTACCCCTGCCCAATGCTTTTGGATATGGTTGCCTTCTCTTCCACCTCCAGCATTGTGCTGATCTAGCGTGCCTGTGCTTCCCAGGGTATTTGTTTACCTGGCATGCCAGGGCCAGCTCACTTACTGATCAGGGTTTGTTCTGAATGGCACCAATTTTTTAGTCTTTGTCTAATACTGTCTGGCCATTGTGGCTGTTGCTGTTCATTTGCCACATTTGCTCAACTCTGTGGGGTTAGCAAAAGCACTGGGAAAGGGTTGGAGGGTTGAAGGAAACCTTAACAGAATTTATTCCTCTAGTTTGCCTTGTTCTAGTGATAAAAAGTAGAGACATCGCCCTGCCAACAAAAGTCCGCATGGTCAAAGCAATGGTATTCCCATTAGTCATGTATGGCTGCGAGAGTTGGACTATAAGGTAGGCCGAGCACCGAAGAATAGATTCTTTTGAACTATGGTGCTGGAGAAGACTCTTGAGAGTCCCTTGGACTGCAAGAAGATCAAATCAGTCGATCCTAAAAGAAATCAACCCTGACTGTTCCCTGGAAGGCCAGATAATGAAACTGAAGCTCAAATACTTTGGCCACCAAATGAGAAGGGAGCACTCACTGGAGAAGACCCTGATGCTGGGAAAGATTGAAGGTCAAAGAAGACGGGGACGGCAAAGGATGAGATGGTTAGACAGTGTCATCGATGCAATGAACATGAAATTGAGCAAACTTCAGAGGACGGCGGAAGACCAGAAGGCCTGGCGTGATCTGGTCCATGGGGTCGCGGAGAGTCGGACTCGACTGTGCAACTGAACAACAAAAAAGTGGGAAGGCTGCTTACTATTGACTTTAATGGAATTCTGAATTGGAAATTCCAATTTTAAAAAACTGTATTTTGAATTTTGGTACTAGTGCACATCCTTCTTGTCTTGTCTATCTTACCAGCACCACACCAAGAGCAGCTTCATAAGTCACTTCTGCATAGGAAAAAATGTTCAGTATGTTCACAATGAAGCAAACTCATATGTCTGTTTTGCATTGTGTACAGCAAAACAAACTGTGATGGGAAGCTGTAGTAATTACTAATTACTATGATGGAACTAGAATTGTCATTTGCCTTCTGCTGGGGGGGAGCCTCACCAGCCCCCAGCACTCCCATTCCCTGCGAGCACTCAGTGGGGTGGTGGTGGAAAAACAGGCTGACAAAATGGCATCTTGTGATGCCATGACCTTGCTTCCTGCTGCTTAACTGGAAGAGATGTAACCATATCACAGGATGCTGTAGGATTTACCCAAAAGTTATCTTTTGTACCATAGAGTTTTTGGTGAATCCTAGAGCATCCCACAATGTGGTGACATCACTTCCAGTTCCACAGCTAGACGTGACAGTGCAGTGTTGCAGAACACCATTAGGGTAAGCCCCACCCCTGCCAGTCTCTCAGGATGGAACTGATGATTATTTGTCTAAAATGGCATGGTGTGAAGCGGCCCCAAGAAGATAGGACAAAAGTGGTGTCTTTCCATCTATAATGCCCTTTGTATATTTCCATTTGTTTTTATATTAACAAGGCTTGAGAGGTTTAAGAAACACTTTTGCGCCTTGTAAACAGAAGGTTGGCTGATGATTGCAGTTTACTGTTTTTTATAAAACATTGTTCGGTGGTTTCTGGGCCCACTAGAAATGGCAGGTGTTGTTCTTACATGCAATATTTGATCTTTAGCGTAAGGAAACAAAGGACTGAAAATACCTTTGTGTTTTAGAATTATTTGGTTCTTGGTAAAATGTTTGCAGTACTATTTGCACCATAATGCATTATAATAATCAGTGTGGGAGCTGTCAAGAAGGAACAACCCATTTGTAAATAGGATTAGGAGATAAAATGCTTGTAAGCATCAGGTTTTAATTTTAATGGGTGCATACAATAGGTAAACTCAGCAGCTCTGAGGACCTAATTGGTATACCTGTTATGAATCTGACTACATTAATTACTAAAAAGCAATTTAATCACTTTTTGGGAGCAAATTATTTAGAGTTGAATTGTAGAAACCATGTTATGTAAAATAAGTCAATGTTGGCTCAGTGTAACGTTAATAAGATAGCTGGTAATTTAAAATTATTCTTTTTAACTATAACATGGTTTGTTTCTTTAATTCAGGTATTTTAAAGTTTTGGTGTCTGTAAAACAGCATTTGGAGCTTCATGCAGCAAGGCAATAAAACAGCATCAACAATAGTAAAAAATAATAATAGCGAGAATAAAAGCTAAAGGCAGTTCTAAACATCAAACTCAGAAGAGACAGATAAAATATGCATCACAACATTACTGTCAGCCAGAGAGAAACAGCTTTGAGAACATAAAAGGTTTTGCCAGTCAGCAAAATTACTATAAAAGGCCGCCAAATAGATAACCTGATAATAGAACGCTTGGATCTGCAATAAAATCCCCCAAGATTATTCTGCAAAACAATAAATTTTCCGGGGAAATGCTGTCCTAACTAGCTCCCCACTGGTGCAAATATAAAAGGTTCCCAGTTCTTGTACCCAGAATAACCTCACCATGAAATGGTAGAAAAGAGCAAGAGTCCTTTAGCACTTAAAAGACTAACAAAATATGTGGCAGCTTTCATGAATCACTGCTCACTTCTTCAGATACAGCTGGATCTATCTCCATGAAATGGCGACACTGAGACTCCCTGGCAGATCACTAGTTATTTGACCTTAGGAGAAGATCAAGTCAAGGATAAAACCTATGACATGAATGGAGTCACAAACACACAAAGAATGCTCTCATGTTGTCCTGGATTAGGGAATATGTAGCATATATAATTACCTTGTACCAAGTCTGCCCAGTTTTCTACTCCAGACTGTGGCTCTTAGAGAGACGTTTCCCTCCAGATTCCTGATGCCCTTTTTAAAGATGAAACTGCTATTAACTCATGCCAGTCTAGCAGTTCGAAAGCAAGAAATTGCAAGTAGATAAATAGGTACCGTTTTGGTGGGAAGGTAACAGCGTTCCGTAAGCCCCGGCATTTAGTCATGCCGGCCAGATGACCACGGAAACATCTCCGGACAGTGCTGGCTCTTCAGCTTGGAAACGGAGATGAGCACCACCTCCTAGAGTTAGATTCGACTAATTTTCGAGCAAGGGAAACCTTTACCTTTTATAACTGAACCACATATATCCGCTTGCTTTAGATTCTGAGTTTCCATCTTTTTGGAAGAAAGATACTGAGCATATAATACAATCGCAATCATAAACATGTTTATGATTGAAACTTTAGGTGTGTAATGAATAATTTCTTCCAGTCCGCTTAGATGTAAGTACATACAGGATCCACTGAATGATAAACGGGAGAAGCTGAGGAAAGCCACCACCATGAAGTGCCAGAATTTTTTTTTAAAAAAAAACTCTGTGTATATGTAGTCATATTTATGAATTGTAATTAATTAAAAAAAATTTTTTTTTAAATTACTATGGCATATGTATACACTTGTATTTTATTGCATCTAGAGATGGACAGAAGGTAGGGCTGAACTGTTTGCAGGCATAAGGACTGCAGAGATCTGATGTTCCCCATGAACATGTTCAGTCTCCCAAGTCAACCTCTCGAAGATTCATTCTCGACCACTTCAGTTCACTGGGTTAGGAATCCTTGAAAAGACTTTGTCTTTATCTTGTGAGAACAGAAGTGCCATTTGGTTTCACCTGTGAGTGTCTAAATAATGAATCTCGACAGAAATGTACTAAAAGCTCCATATTAATAGAACATGGTGAAGAAACTGTGTATTCTTTATCAGTCTTACATAAGCTAATTTGAGGATATAATGGACGGGCTAATTGATGGTTTTGCCACATAATGGAATAATGGTAGCTCTTTTCCTTTAACCATGATTTTTTGTTAGAAACAGCATTTTTGAAATGTGAAGTTTTGCCCCTGGGCCACTGAATTTGACGCACCTGGTACTTATGCTGCAGACATACTTTGACAACTAATTGCTATATATAATGTTTTAGCTTCTCTGCTAATTTTAAAGACAGCAAAACATGTTGCCAAATTACAGGTTAAGTTTTATTTGCCACTGCATTGAATGTGCACTAGCTACGGCATGATGAATAGAAGGTGTGTTAATTGGAGGGGTGGCAGTCCGTGAGAAAACGTTTTTTTGGGAAATGAATGTTTGATAATCTAAGATTTATTCTTTTGACTGTAGTACAGCAACGGAACTTTGAAATAGGTTGTAAAACTGATGCTTTTCATGACATACTTGAATGAAAACATGTTAATGTGTTGTACTGGCCTAGTTTTCACACAACACAGGTGTTTATTATTATTTTTTTTAAAAAGATCTTGTGCTTCATTTTACAGTTCCAGACATCAAGAATCTTGCTAGAATACTCTAGATGCCAAAAAGCAGAAATATTTTTACACACGCCTCAGGCTCCTAACCTCCAGGCAGAGCTTGGATGTCTCTTGGAATTAGAATGGATCTGTAGACCGCAGAAATCAGAGAAAATGGCTGCTTTGGAGGGGGGACTCTGTGGCACTGAGGTCCCTCCCTTTCTAAACCCCAGTTTCCCCAGGCTCCACCCCCCAAATCTCTGGTAATTCCACAACTCAAAGTTGGCAAGTGATGGATGAGAAGGCCAGTGGGCTAGCTACTTCCCTGGGGTGGTTCGCTTTGGAGGAGAGAAAGCACTAGAGACTTGCAGAATCTTTGCATTATTTGTTTTATTTACAAATGTACAGGTAGAGAACATAAGAAGAGCCCTGCTGGCTCAGACCAATGGTCCATCTAGTCCTGCATCCTGTCTCACACAGTGGCCAACCAGTTCATCTGCAGGGTCAGCAACGGGGCATAGAGGTGAGGCCTTACCCTGGTGTTGCCTCCTGGGTCTGGGATTTAGAGGTTTAGTGCCTCTGAATGTGGAGGTTCCCCTCAGTCACCATGGCTTATCCACCATGAATCTATCTAATCCCCTTTTAAAGCTGTTTATTCCTGTGGCCATCACTACATCCTCTGGCAGCAGAATAAGAATGTAAGAAGAGCATGGGAGTCGGGAGGCACTGCTACAGGACAATAGATCTCCCCCCCCAGGAGAGAGAGGGGGGAGGGGGAGGGAGGGGAAGGGAGGGAGAGAGGGGGAGGGAGGGAGGCTGCATCCTCCAGGCAAAAAAAAAATTTCTACCCTCCATATATAAATATAGCCTGTTTATCTATAGTTGACAGGACTGTCATGCTGCAAATCACTCATGTTATATGGTCTAAACATGGGGTATGAAGCATAGACAAATCCCAGAGCTTGTGCATAACCCAGGCTTGTACATACTACATTTGCCTTCTTTTGCTGTCGCTATTGAAAATTTGCTAACAATAATTATTTAAATATTTAAATTATTTAAATAGGTGTTTTTTTCCTGGAAAACTTTCCAGTTCAGATTTTCCTGGAAAACCCACATCATTGCCTCCAGGTGCTTCAGCCAATTTGAGCCTGCTTGCCGGGAGGGCGGGGTAAAAATGTCAAAAATAAATAAACTCTCTGCAAAGTCTGTGTGTTTCTCCCTCTGTCTCCATCCAAAATCTGAACATTTGTGCTTTCCTTTCACATGTATGGTTGCCTCTTCCCTTCATCTTGGAGAGCCTTGATGGGCTGCTTGAACACCATCTGACACTTAAGAGACAGCTACAGCAACTTGAGACACATCAGCATTCCTTTTTTAATGGACCCCAGTGTAGTGCCAATGCAGTAGAACCCCCACCCCCAAGGAGGATTAGGCATGGTATGGTCGGGTAACCCATATTCTAGCTTCCAGCATGTTGGCTACCAAGTTTCATCACTGCAAGTAGCTGTAGGATTATTTCCTCCTTTTGGTCATTCAGCCTTCCCAATAAACATAAGGACTTAAGAGAAGGCAATGTTGGATCATGCGAATGGACCATCCAGTTTAACACTCTGTCACACAGTGGCCAGAAATACCAGGTGCCATCAGGAGGTCCACCAGTGGGGCCAGGACACTAGAAGCCCTCCCGTTGTTGCCCCCCCCAACAGTTAAGAGCTCCAGGGTTCAGCTGGGAGCAGGGCCGGCCCCAGCTTATTTTGCACCCTAGGCGGGGATCCCTTCTGGCGCCCCCTTCCTCGTGCGCCCACCAATTTTCAAAAATAAATGCATTTTAGGAAGAATGAAAAACACAAATAATCAAGAAACTCCCAGACTATGGGGCCGAGTGCAGTTTGGCGCCCCTAAGGGCCGGCCCACTCTAGGCAATTGCCTAGTTCGCCTAGTGAGTGAGCCGGCCCTGGCTGGGAGCCAGCATAACTGCACAGATTGCCAGGTGTTACTGAGAACCATTAATTCCTGGGAGGCTGCACTGACAGTTTGGGGAGAGTCGGAAGAAGGAAGTGGTAGCAAGTGGGCGTCACTAGAGATTGTTGTGGAACCAGGCTCAGGGGTATGGCTACTGCTGTAGGAAGCCCCCCAGTGTCTGAAAATGAAGAAGATGAAGGAGAGTTGGATTTATACCCCCTCCTTCACACGGAGTCTCAGAGTGGCTTACAATCTCCTTCCCTTTCTCTCCCCACAACAGACACCCTGTGAGGTAGGTGGGGCTGAGAGAGCTCTGAGAGAACTGCTCTTGAGAGAACAGCTCTGACAGAACTGTGACTGACCCAAGGTCACCCAGTTGGCTGCATGTGGAGGAGTGGGGGATCAAACCTGATTCTCCCAGATTAGAGTCTGCCACTTTTACCCACTACACCAAACTGTCTTTGTTATGGATTTAAACCACATTAATATAAACAAGATATCTTGCCTCTGTGAGTTTTGTTGACCAGCCACGTCTTTTAAAGCCTCTGGCAAAACACCCAGTTCCTCTAAGCATGCATGCCACTTTAAGCTGGGCTTGTAGTGTAAAACCATTCACCAAGCTTGCAACATTCACCAAGCTTGCAATGTCTGTCCTCAAGTCCCGCCCTGTGGATTTAACTCCACCGTTGTGTGGTGTATTCAAAAAAATGAACTCCTTGCCAGTTAATGTAAACAAGATATCTTGCCTCTGTGAGTTTTGTTGACCAGCCACGTCTTTTAAAGCCTCTAGCAAAACACCCAGTTCCTCTAAGCATGCATGCCACTTTAAGCTGGGCTTGTAGTGTAAAACCATTCACCAAGCTTGCAACATCCTAAACAATATGTATAATTAGTAATGTTTGCCCTCAAGTCTCACCCTGTGGCTTTAACTCCACCTTTGTGTGGTGTATTCAAAAGAATGAACTCCTTGCCAGTCATCAGTTTATTATTGCCCGGATTCAGTGTCAATCACCTACCTTCTCTATCAGTGTAGTGCAGAAGTTAAAAGGGTTGAACAGGGATCTAGGAGACCCAGATTCAAATCCTCAGTCTGCCATGGAAGCTTGCTGGATGATGGGCCAGTCACTCTCTCTTAGCCTAACCTACCTCACAGGGCTGTTGTGAGGATAAAATGGAGGTGAGGAGAACGATGTAAGCCACTTTGGGTCTCCATTGGGGAAAAAGCAAGGTATACATGAAGCAAAGAAATAAAACAGCAGTCAAGATATGAGGCTACAGAACATAGTGAAAACGCCTTTCTAATGATTTACAAATTCACTGTAGCTAGAAACACACAGTTTTTTTCAAAGCTACTGCCTTAGCTCCTTAGAAACAAAATTTGGTTCCTACAGCTTCACCTTTTATCTGTGTATGGAAAAAAATCTGGGATATAAAAGAAGTAAATAAATAAGATTATCGTCCTGAACAATTCTGGCTCCAACAATGCTTGCCCCAGCCTCTGCCAGAAAAACTGTGTCTTGCACATAAGTACTGTGTTTAGTCTAGTAGTACAGTGAAGTTGTACAAATACAATTCAGATCAAATTGCCCAGTTGCTGAGTACATTTTGGAACAGAAATGGACATGCAGCAGAGCTTCTGTCAAGATCTTCAAAAGAATGAGTTATGTTTATAGTTATTGTTTCTGTTGGACTTTTTTCTGAGCCCCAGAGCTATCGTTGATTCCTTTACCAGTATTTTTGTATGGATGACTCCTTGAATGTCCCCATCGCCCCCACTTCCAACTTTGCATTCTTTTTACCTATATCACTTTTGCTTTGCTTATTAGGCTTGGGAATTATTTGCACCGGCAAATAATGGGAGCTTTTGCCACAAGGTCACTCACTATAGAGGCCAGGATACAAATGGATCAGAGAAGACTGTTAGGAGGACAAAATAAGGAATCTGAGATGGCATATTTACATTTTGCTATTTTAGATCTTCTGTGAGCCTAGAATTAAAGGAGATCCCCCAGGAAGAGCTGAGAGTCCATGTGTGCACTTTCCCCTTGTTCTTATTATAAAAAAGACTCATGCCATCATTTTGGTTTGCTGTGCAAATTTCTCAAGCTACAGCATGGGAGGGCATGGGTTAATTGCACTCCCAGAACACCTAGCTATCAGCTACCACTCAGCATCAGGCACAACTACTAAGTTGTATATACAGTAAGAAAATTGTGCTCGTACCTATTACATACAGAGATATGGAAACTGGCACTTCTTTCCAAATGCTTCTTCTGACAGGCTCCTAGACGAGTACTTAGGGATATTCACAACCATCATGTTCCCTAGCTTCCATTGCCTAGATTTACAAAACTGCTAATATTTTGCCAGAACGGTGGAAATTATAACAACCTACTACTTCCTTCGAGAATTCTTCCTGTACTTGGCTGTGAAGGGATCTGTGATTTGAAATGTATGTATGCTTATCCCTTAAAACTGTTGTAATCTATTGTCATCATTATATTTTAATAATAAAAATAGATACTTTAACTGTGTTGCTACACATTTAGCTTTATTGGAGAACATAACATAAAACCATAATCATTTTTCTTTCACCTTTGGGTAGTGAAGGGCGGGGTATAAATCCAATCTCTTTTTCTTCTTCTTCTGGTGAATGATAGGTACGGTTACCAGCTCCAGGTTGGGGAATTCCTGGAATTTTGGGGGTTGAGCCTGGGGAGAAAGGGATTTGGGGAGGGGAGGGACTTCACCGGGGTATAATACCATACAGTTCATCCACAAAAGCAGGCATTTTCTCCAGGGGTATGGATCTCTGTCGCCTGGAGATCAGCTGTAAGTCTGGGAGATCCCCAGGCCCCACCTGGAGGTTGGCAACCCGATTGTGGTATCTTCCTCTTGCAAGACCTGATGCATACTGTGTAGACTTCAGGGATTTGTGTGCACTGATATCAGCATGTCGTAGAACCTAGAGGCCTCCTGACAGATCTAAATAACAGAAGACTGTGTTGGATGGCCCATTCTGGCTCTGTACAAATCTTGATTAACTTGATAAGTACCCACAAATTATGAAAAGTTCTGACTGGCTGGACTCTTAAATCTGCTCCTGAGTGACTTCCCCCCCTGAAATTTGTCAGTAGCACTGGAGAAAACAGACATTATTAAGGGGAAAACCCCTTTGGTTGGTATTTTTTTTAAAACAGCACCTTTTTCTTCAAGGAGTTTTTGGTGTCTCATCTGAGAAAAAGATTTCACACCTTGGGAATAAAAACCCTTAACGATTTGTATTGACTGGATAGAGGTGGCAATTCTATTTTTAGCTTCTCATTCCATTTCAGAGACACCTTTGTAACTTCAATTTAGCAAATGTTATATATGCTTCCGAGACTTCCAAGGCTTAAATGGTTCCTCAGAGGTCTATGCCTCGTAACCAGGCTTCCCAAGTACTTACCGTGATTCGGCGGGGGACCCAGACGTCTTCACAGGATCATTCCTGTGGGGACAACAGATGCGCCGCACCATGCCGTCGTCAGGAAGTAACGCTGGGTGACGCTCTGACAATGGGGCTCGAAACTCGATGGTACCATCGAGTTTTCAGCCCCATTGCCAGAGCGTTGCCCAGCGTCACTTCCTGGCGATGCCATGGTGTGTTACAAGGAGGAATGGTCCGGCTGGGGAGCATGTTTTCCCCACCGGATTGCGGTAAGTACTTGGGAACCCTACTCCTAACCTTAGAAGGATCAATTACACATCTAACAATTGGCTGTTTCCCAGAAGGTGACAGAAATCTAGAATGATAAACTCCAGTCCTACTAACCTAGAAAACAATAATGCATGTTCTTGTAGGCATGCTTATAGATATAATTGACTGGGCTTCAAAGGAATCATTGTCTCATTTCTATTATAGAATGAAGGTTAGAGAGAGAGAGAGAGAGAGAGAGAGAGAGAGAGAGAGAGAGAGAGAGAGAGAGAAATATTTATCTTGTTATCTGAGAAGTTAAAATTTGCTGTTAGAAAATTATTACCAACTGTAATGCAATGCTCTGCTTTAAAGTTTCTTCATTGGCCTAACTTAAATGTCATTGTGATGATTTGCTGAAGTGACAAACCTATTGGCTGATGTCTGCTTTGTGTACTGCATACTGATGAATATGCCCATAATACAGGAGGTAAATGTGCACCTTTTTTCTTTCCAGAGCTGTATAGTGTATAAGGAATTGAAGTTGGCCCCAACTTCTGCCCTGCAGCCATACACAGTGGTAGGGTTGTCAGATCTGGGTTGGAAAATACCTGGAGATTTTGGGGATAGAAGTGTGTGATTTGGAAAGGGGAGAGACTCCAGCAGGGTATAATGCCATGGAATCCACCCACCAAAGCAGCCGTTTTTTTTTTCCTGGGGAACTGATCTTTGTTGTCAACTGTAATAGCAGATCTCCCTGTGCCACCTGTAGTATCTTGTTATGACTGCTGAGTGTCCATCTGATGTAATTTATTGTTTGCCGATAGTCACTTGACATTCCCTACATGGAAGCTAGTGTCTAGAATGCTCTCTCTCCCCAGCTTTGGAAAGCGACATCTTTCTGTTGATGGGGGAGTTGTTCTGTTGAAAGGTCTGCAGTTTCTTGCTTCAATTTGTGCTCTTTTATATTTTTTTTTGCCGTTGGGTGTATTGTTAGATCCTAATGCAACCTGGTGAGTTTTTAGATTTTCTTTTACAGTACATTTATATGGTATCTACCACAGGCCCAAGGAACTTACAAAACCAGCTCTTCTCTGGTTTCCCCTTATCCCAACAGCCATCTGTGACCCCCTGAAAACTCAAAGCTGGAAGTCAGGGAAGGCTGGTGAAAAACCAGATCTTCCCTGTAGGGTTATCAATCTCCAGTTGGGGCCTGGAATTCTTCTAGAATTACAATTTACAACTGATATCCTGCCTACAGAGACCAGTTCCCCTGGGGAAGCTGGCAACTTCAGAGGGTGGATTCTGCCATCACAGCCCCTGTGAGCTCCATCCTCTCCCAAAACTGTGTTCTCCTCAGGCATTGTCTCCAAATCTCCCTGATCCCCCAGCGCTAGATTTTCATTGGTCACAGGGGACCACTACGAGAAATTGAAGCTGTGAAAGATCAGCCTCTGCAACCTCCTTCTGCTTGCGATTGTGGGATCCAGCCCAACTTAAATCTTCCATGCTTCCCTATCCAAAGGAAACCAAACCCAGTAAAGCTACCCTGAAGTTCTCACTGCTTGGGAAGTGCTTAACACTACAGACAGATATTGAGAAAAGAGGTATGTATCTTGCTCACAGTACTAGCAGCGCTGAGTATCTTAACAGTGGGCTCTAATGTGGATGTCAAGCAGAGTTTATTTTAACCACATCTTCCTTTCTTCAAGCAAACGTGCATTTAACCAAAACAAAGAGAGTCCATTTTGCTAGGCTGCTTTCCTGAATAGCTGGTATGCCTTTTAAATTGGCAATTAAAGCTTTAATCAGTTTTAATCATACCAAGTAATCTGTTACACCTTGTAGCCCAACATGTTTATTTCAGCGACATATCGAGTAGGCCAGACACAATTGCACAAGAGAGAGAAAGTGTGTATCTGTGACCTTTAGATTAACAGAAGCACAGCATTATTGGGAAAAGTAAGAGAAATAATGGGATCAGTCCCATGGACCAGTTCAGCAAGTGGTGGTGCTTTCCTTCTTGCATCATGGAAAGCTCGTACTGGAAGAAATCACCATCACTAATGGAATAGATCCACAGGATCCTTAATAATAATGAATGAATACTACTAAATGATCTAGTTCAATCAAATAAATAAATACATTTGCTAGACATTCCTGGTAAGTCTTGAAGAAATAATAAGACAAGCTTTTAATTTCTTTTTCTTTTTTTGCAGTCTTTTTCATTCGTTGAATACATGGTGGGTACTTAGCACCATAGATCAACAGTGTGAAAAGATGTCTATATCTTGTTCACAGTATTAGTCTCACCACTTTATAATAAAATGGTCCAGATTGACTATAGCCTACATGCTTCAGTATTTATGCACAAGGCTGTTGATGTTATATACAGAGTGTGATCATCCCATGCAAATAGAAATGTTACAATCAAACTTGGTGCAGCGCTGCTCTGAGATCTTCTCATTAATTCTTCTCCTTTTTAACTAATTCACACTCGAATAGGCAAAAAGCCCAGCAGTAGTAATAAATTTTAAAAGCTTTCATCCCATTTTTGTCAGAGATTTAACAGCAGATGGGTCAGAGAGATGGCTTGTTGCTAGAACTTGACTGCCTTTATGAAACCAAACAGGAATGTTTCTCATTCTGCAATACATGCTGAGCTGCAGTCATAAATAATTAAAACAAAACAGCTGCTTTTTTTCAACACAAGACATAGCACATTCTATAAGAGGGAAATGATATTACTGTCTTCTAAAAGTCTCTGTTTACTTGCTATCTGGTCATAGACTTCCTTGTCATCAGTGTAAGTTACTATCTAACACCAAAAAATAATAATATAGCAAAGTAGAAGACTACTTTCTAATGTTTCTACATTGTCTTATTTGCCAAATAGCCATTCTTTCACGATGCTCAGAAATCACAGCGGCAGAAATAATGCTAGCCATTTATGAAATTGTAGGGGACAATGCATTTTCCAAACATCTGGCAATTGATTATCTATACTTAGAAAAGAACATAATAAGCTACACACAAGATAACCAACTGATCAGACAAATCCATGCTCAAAGCAATTCTCTCTGGCTGATTTCGCACTAGAGCTGCCTCGATGTTGCGCCGCCATTTGCCCCGATACTATTGGTCAATTTCACACCCGAAGCCGCGGGGCTGCATTTGACCCGCGGCTTCGCCTGATTTCCTCCGCAGTTTTGTGATCCTCAAAAAACAGGTTCACGAAACTGCGGGGGAAATCGGGCAAAGCCGCTAGTCAAAATGCATCCCCACAGCTTCGGGTGTGAAATTGACCAATAGTATCGGGGCAAATGGCGGCGCAACATCGAGGCAGCTCTAGTGCGAAATCAGCCTCTCTCTTTTTTCTAATACAGTCCATAATGGCCATACCAAATGTAGACTAAGATGTGTTTGTCCATGGTTTCAAGTGAAAAATGGTTTAAAATTGTAACAGACTCAAATGTTTCCACACTGTAATGTTATGTTACCTTTGGGGGACTTTGTATGCAATTTATACATAACCTATAAAGCTTGGATTCCTATACCTTTCTTCCAGGTGCACTTTTCTCCAGGTGCTGCAGAGGTAATCCTCCACTGCAGAGCTCACTTATTCTCATGCTAAGTGCGTTGAGCTCATTGAAAAATCCTGGAATTGCACAAACAGAAGTGCTTAGCATGAGATGAAAGGAGTTCCACAAGAGAGCACTATCTCTGCAGCATCTGGACAGAAGTGCAAATGGAGTAAAGATACAGAATCCAAGCCTAAATGCAGAAGGTAGCATAATTTTGACTCCATACTATCGAAGCCTTTACTTGTACATGGTTCCAATTCTATTATGGGATTCAGTATTTGAGAGGGTCACAAATGCCTGACCCCCCTCCTGGAAGTGTGTTCTTATTGTTCAAAGTAGCTGCCAGGAATCCAGAGGTGCATCACTAAGGATGCTTGAACCCCTGCCAGTTTGGCTCACTTCTGTTAGCTGGTGGTGGTCAAGCAGACAATTAATCAACAGACTGTTTGCAAGTAGTGTATGTTAAGAGGAACAGGCTACTGGCAGCCATCTGAAGCTAAATTCCAGCTGGTGAGAGATTAGATGGAAGTTGGTTTCTGATATTCTGTTGGGGAAATTTTACTCTGTACCCAACAAAGATTTTGGTAAGTGTTAAATGATATCCCAACTTCAAGTATAGGCTAATGGGGTCTGAATCTGCTGAGAGGGAAAAAGATCTTGGGGTCATAATGCATAGCTCAAAGGAAGTTTCAAGCCAGCGTGCTCCAGCAGTGGAAAAGGCAAACTCTGCATTAGGGACTGAACATAAAATGGATATTAGCTATGCTTCTACTCATCCCCAACACAATTTGTTCATAAATGTTCTGGAACTAGGGGTGAGTAATGTAGTGGCCAAGTTTGCAGATGACATTGAACTTCCTATGCCACATTGTCACCCACTCATCCAGTTTGTGGAGATTCTTATGGCGCTCTTCACAGTCAGCCTTGGTTTTCGCCATCCTGAATAATTTGGTGTCATCTGCAAACTTGGCCACTACACTACTCACCCCGAGTTATTCCAGTCTTAGCCCATCAAAATTAATGTGCTTCGACTGGAGTAACTCTCCACAGGATTGGACTGATTGTCTTACAAGTTCCGAGTACAATGTAGTTCACCTAAGCTCACCTAGTGAGTAAAGTTCCTGAGCATTTTCAAATTAGTATCGAGACAGACTTTGGAATGGATCTGCTTGTTTACTAGAGCTGTACTGGATTTTATAATTTATAACAAGGATTATTCAAGAACTTATAGGAGAGAAAGGGGAAGCTGTGTCTCTTTCTTTTTCCCTGCAACGAATTACATACTTTATACTACCACAGTGTAGCAACTCATACATGGCTGATGATTCAGAAGAAAAACTTTTCCTAGGAGTGAAGCTCCAGGATACTTGCTTGCTGTTATTCAGCTGTTTGATATCTATCCTGGAATAACCTCCAGATCAGCAGTTTATTTAGTGGAACATATGAGGGTCACATGAAACTGCCTTATACTAAATCAAACCATTGGTCCCTCAAAGCCAGCATTATCTACTCAGACTGGAAGCAGCTCTCCAGGGTCTCAGGTAGAAGTCTTTCACATCACTTTATCCCTGTTGTTGACTGTCCAGAGGAACAGGTTGGCCACTGTGTGAGACAGGATGGTGGACTAAATGTACTTTTCGTCTGTGTATTTGTATGTTCACTTGCATCCTGATCCTTTTTTTTCCACTAGAGATGTTGGCAATTTAACCTGGGACCTTCTGTACACCAAGTAGATGCTCTGCCACTGAGCCACAGCCCCTCCAAAGATTCTGCTGCCCTATGTGAGTGTGCAGAGCTCACAGGATTAAAATCAACATGTTCATCGGTCCTGCATGTGGAATTTGAACAATATAGAACTTGATTGGGGTTGGAGATGAGGAAACAAGGAAGAGGGTCAAGTGGGCAATGGACTCTGGAAAAAATGAATTTGCACATGAAGGGCTTTTTCCTCTATCCTACTTAATCTGCTTTACTCCAAAGACTTCATTATGTATTGTTGTGATATACTAGACAATGTCCTGTCTATCCACAAACATTGTTCAATGGCTTTCTTTTTTAGCCTGTGCAAATATATCCTCTGTTCCTACCAGGGTCTTGAACGTTTGCTAGATTAAATGGGACAGCACTTATAATGCATTCTCAGTAACATCTGGTTGGTGTGCTTTAGGTGCTTGGAGTCAGTGCTTGGAGTCAGGTGTTGTGGTGTTGCACTGGTCACTTATGCCTAACTGTATGGGGCCTTGCTAGTTTGGTTCATGTTTCCCTTCTTTCTGTTTGTGGCTATGCTGTGACCATCTCCTGTTGGGCTGTACTGCTATTTCTTATTCCATTTTCCAGTTCCTTTTTTGTGGCCAAAATTCTGAGATTAGAGCATCTGGTTTGGACACAGAAGGTCCCAGGTTCAGTCTCTGGTATCGCCACTTCAAAAAAGGCTTAGGTAGAGAGACTGCACCTGAGACTCTGGAGAACTGCTTCCAGTCAGAGTAAACAATAGTGACCTTGATAGACCATAGGTCTGACTCAGTCCTCAGAAACTTCATATATTCATATGTGTTTTTAATGCAGTTAGATTGTTGACATACCAGCTATATGGAGATATATATCCATGGAGATGTGGAGCTATATGGCTATATATACACCTTGATTTCACATCTTGGTTGAACATGTCACCAAGTACGCTCTTGTTTTTGAATGGCTTATCTTGTTGGTAGACCCAGTTGATGTACAGATGTTCAGCTGATGTGTTAGCTGTGAGCATCCTGTGATCTGGAAGGGCAACATGGCCCCATATGCCTTATACTAAATCAGACCAGTAGTCCATCAAGTTCAGTATTGTCTACTCAGACAGGCAGTGGCTTTCCAAGGTCTCAGGCAGAGGTTTTTCACATCATCTGCTGCCAGATCTTTTAACTGGTGATACTGGGGATTGAACCTGGGACCTTCTGCATGTGAAGCAGGGGCTTTTTCACTGAGCCACAGCCACTCCCCTTCAGTAGTTTCATGAGCAGGCCCTGAGTTTTAATATGCATCCATGAATTCTAGGTGTACTTCCTTTAAACTATAGAACATGTTGCAGGAAATGTGTTTATTATTGAAATTTATGGGGAAGGGAACACAGAGGGTGATCACATCCTTTGTTTGCCTAAAATCCCTCACTTTGTCTCTGGCAACTGCAGTTTGAAGAGGCCGTAGAGAAACTGCCGCCAACTTGCGCAGACTATACTGGACTCATAGGATCAGTAGTATAAAGCTAATTCATACGTTAAAAAAATATGGCATTTTTGAAATAAGATGGCACTGGTAACAAAAAGTATGTCCATTGGTAGTATTAAAATGAGAAAGTGCTTTTAGGATTGTGGGAAAATATTCTACAATGATTTAAAAAATATTTGGCAGAACATTCCACTCCATCCCAGGAATTGGCTTGCTTACCCCCATTGTGAATTGATTGCTCACTTGAAATAAAGTGCGTGTACCTATTTCCAGCTGTCAAATGTTGGATGACACGGAGTATCTCCTTGATGGATGAGTGGCTTATGCCAGCACAAACCTGCCTAGCGTCCTGCCCACCGAGATACCAAAATGACTCAATTAAATTATCTCTGGATTTTTTTTTCTATCATCACTGATAATAAATAGTTCTTCCAGTGGAAGGAAAGCTCAGTGTTTATTTTAGTCCCAGGATTTTGCATTCATTACTATGTTAACAGGGAGATTTAATCAAGCTGCAAAATTTAGAGTGCAGCCATCTTGTTCATCACGAATGCAATCTGCATAGGCAATTTGCGGCGACTCTATATGTAATAAATCTTTGAGATTTATATATGCTTGAACAAACAGTTCTACAGGAACTGGCTACTGTATTTGAGTTTCAGTTTGGGCATTCTTTTTTTTGTAGCAATTCCCCAAATATCAACAATTTATTTAAGACTTCTGATTGGCCATGGTAGGCTTGCATAGCTCTGGGAATACACAATGCTTTTCAGGAAACAAAAACTAAACCATTACTAAATCATGCTCTATCAATATACAAATCTCAGCGACACATTTAAAATGTGAATAGTAATTAATTGTACAACCAGTGTTCTAAATGCAAGGTCATAATCTAGAATTGTTTGGGGAAGTGGGGGAAGGGATAGGGGGAAGAGGGTATTATAATAAAGCTTTTGTAGGTGACTGAAATAAAGGTATTTGTATTTCTGTTATCTGGAACATATGTAAAAGGATCATAGTGGTTTAGGGCAGTTCCAAATTTTAAAGGAACACTAAAAAAGCTGTAGCCTTTTCATTTAGACAAAAAGAGTAGGACTTGGCAGAGGTTTATAAGTGGTGACTGTAGAGTGCATACCAAGGAATCTATTCTCTTTCTTCCAGAATGCTAAAACTCCAGGTCATTGAGTACAACAGCATGACATGCAAAAGAAAAAAAATGCTTAATACAAGGCATAAGCATCTAGAAATAATTGCACAAGGCCTCTATATTAGATGGCTTAATTGGAGAAATATTAGATAATATGTAGAAGATGTTATTGGGATGATATAGCAGAGTTTGTCCAGTGATAGAAGTGCAGTAAATAAATCTCCCAAGAAGTATATTGCAAAAAAGGGAAACTTACATTTATTCAAGTAGATCCAGTTCACATTTAGGTTGCAGTCGAAAGGGGAGAGAGAAGTCTAATCTAAAGATCATCATCATCATTATTTATTACGGTCAAAGACCCATCAAACAGCATACAGGATCAAAAAAGCAAACCCAGGTTACCAAAACATTACAGAGAGGAGACATCATAAATAGTATTAAGGAGGAGCTTGCGCTTTGCAAATGCAATAAAAAGAAATTTAGCAACATTCCTTGATATTGCAATGGATTTGTCCTCCAATAGATATTTCAGCACAAGTTCCTCAGAATGAATTGCTAGTTGTCCTTGGACCCTAAGTGACCTTAATATAGGTGTAATTAAGAGGGCTCTTTCTTCTGCATAATAAGAGCAATGAAATAAAATATGGGGGAGGGTCTCTATTGACTCAGAGGAGCATGAACAAAGTCTCAAATGCCTTGGGATATGTTGAAATCTTCCAGAAAGAACTGCCGATGGAAAAGCATCAAATCTGGCTCTGGAGAAAGCCCATCTATGATTTGGGTTGGATATATATCTAATCTAAAGAGTGCTTTCCCTATCACAAATGACCAGCTTGAATGGCATCCTGTGGGTGGGAGTTTGATGGCACTGCATCTACAGGAGAGACCTTCAGAGACATATGCAGAGTGAGAGAGGGGAGAGAGTAGGGTTCCCAAGTACTTACCGTGATCCGGCGGGGGAAACATGGACGGCTTCAAAAGAGAATTAGATAAGCCTATGGAGCAGAGGTCCATCAGTGGCTATTAGCCACAAGGTATAAATAGGGACTCTGGGGCAAGTGATGCTCTGTCTTCTTGGTGCTTGGGGGGGGTCAACAGTGGGAGGGCTTCTAATGTCCTGGCCCCACTGGTGGACCTCCTGATGGCACTGGTATTTCTGGCCACTGTGTGATACAGAGTGTTGGACTGGATGGGCCTTTGGCCTGATCCAACATTGGCGTCTCTTATGTTCTTATGTTCTTAAACATGCTCTCAGGCCAGACCATTCCTCCCTGTAACACACCACGCTGTCACCAGGAAGTGACGCTGGGCGACGCTCTGGCAATGGGACTGAAAACCCAATGATACCATCGAGTTTCCAGCCCCATTGCCAGAGCGTCGCCCGGCGTCACTTCCTGGCGATGGCATGGTGCGGCG
>NW_015165834.1:217682-271792 GCF_001447785.1 Gekko japonicus | reverse complement strand
CCATATGGTTCCCCCCCCCCGACAATCTGGGCCACGCCCCCAACGTGCCGTACGTCCTGCGTCACCTCCGATGATGCAGCTTCGCGGGGCGGAGTTCCCCCCCGGGGCCCGATTCCGCCGCGGCAGAAATCGGGCCTCCAAAGCGGGGGAAAATCCGCCCCCCGGGGGGATTTGGCAGCCCTAGATAACACCTATACACACTTAGAGTGATGTAACACCTCACAGTGTCAAGGCATGCTAAGTCACTCACTCCAACAGGTATATCTGTCAGTGGCACTTCTCCATCCCTGTTTGATGTCCCCTGCATTTCTTAATAGGGGCCTATTGCCTCTGAATATGGAGGTAAGTTAAATATGACCAGCCAGTGTGATGCAGTGACAAAAAAGGCTAATGCAATCTTGGGGTTTATCAACAGAGCCATAACATCCAAATTGAGAGATGTCATAGTCCTTCTGTACACTGCATTGGTCAGGCCACACTTGGAGTATTGTGTGCAGTTCTGGGGGCCTCACTTCAAAATTGATTTGGACAGAAGGGAATGGGTGCAGAGGAGAGTGACGAGGATGATTGGGGGCCTGGAGAACAAGCCCTATGAGGAAAGGCTGAGGGACTTGGGGATGTTCAGTCTGGAGAAGAGGAGGTTGGAGGGGCATGATTTCTCTCTTTAATATTTGGAGGGCTGTCATCCAGAGGAGGGCAGGGAGTTGTTCCTGCTTGGCCTCCCCCCACCAAGGAGAAGCAGCAGAGGATAGGACTCGCAATCATGGGTTTAAATTAAGGGTGGGAAGGTACCGGCTGGATATTAAAGAAAACGTCTTTACAGTAAGAGTTGTGCAACGGTGGAATCAGCTGCCTAGGGAGGTGGTGAGCTCCGCCTCGCTGGCAGTCTTCAAGCAGCATCTGGACAAACACTTGCCAGGGATGCTCTAGGCTGATCCTGCACTGAGCAGGGGGTTGGACTAGATGGCTTGTATGGCCCCTTCCAACTCTGTGATTCTATGACTCTAGGTTCAATTTAGTATCAGAGCTATTCTTGAGATACTCTACAGCAGTAGTATTCACTTTGGGGCTTGTAAAGAGTCACATTACTATCAAAGCAAAAAAGGCACATGGCTACTGTGCACCCACCTAAGCACACACACACCATTATATACTATATAACTATTAATATTACATTTATAAGTATAGAATCATAGAATCATAGAGTTGGAAGGGGCCATACAGACCATCTAGTCCAACCCCCTGCCCAATGCAGGACCAGCCTAAAGCATCTCTGACAAATATTCGTCCAGCCTCTTCGTGAAAGCTCTACATCTCTACAGCAGCCACTATCTCCCTCCCTCCTTGGCTAACCAGGTGCAGCCTCCTCTCTTCATAGTGGCATTGGTCGCCTGCTGGCCTATGCTGCTGCTGCGGTTTTTTGTCTCCAATCATGGGCGATTCTGCACTGGCTTTTCCCTCTGTTTTTTTCTTCCAAACCCACATTGGACCAGAAATTCCCCTCTGCATTGCATGCTGCTTTCACTTTCTTTGATCATCAGATTTTATGGTACCTTCTACACTGCATACCACTTTCACTTTCTTTGATCATCAGGTTTTATGGTACCTTCTGCATAGATTTATGGCCGTTCAGGGGTGACTTTGCAGTCAGTAGGTGTTTCCCTGGGGTATTTGATTGTGGTTTTGAGCTGCACCTTTTCCTCAGTGTTGAGAAAATGTGGAGTGAATGCCAGATGCAGAATTGCCCCTTGCTTCCATCCCCATGGGGGTGTGTGGCATCTGGTCCTCCACCCCTGCCTGCTTGGCCTCCCCCCACCAAGGAGAGGCAGCAGTTCCTGAGCTGGCACCCCAGCTGCATCCGAGCACACCCTCTGACCTGGCTGGATCTACCTCCTTCTCCCTTTGCTGCTTAGTTTACGTCATCTACACTTTTACACAATGTTCTGTTTGACTGAGAATTAACCTTCCCCCCTCCATTTTTGGTATGTTTTTGGATTTTTCTGCAAACCTTAGGGGTCTCCCAGGTCCATGGGAACATTGTGTCTCTTCTCAACATGGCCCCAGTTCACAAATTTAAGTATCCACTGATGGTACCATGTTGAGAATTAGATATATTGATAATTCTTGAGTATAATGTTGGCATCAATTATATATGCTATAATGTGTTTAATGGATACAGAGTCCAGTTTTTCAGTGTTATAAAGTTTTAATATTAAAATATGCTGGTAGTCCAACCTATTGTTACAGTTTGAGAATGGTTCTGACTGAATACTACAGAATTTTTCTACCATCAACATTTACTTTTTGCTTCCTCTCACTTAGATGGCAAAAATTAAGATATATGTTCTGTGGTAGCACAGGAAAAAGGAGTTTACAACTCTTTGTTAAGAACTAATTATACTTGAGCTCACTTTGGCAGCACATATACTAAAGAACTAGTTATACTTCTCTCCTGAAAAAACTAATGGGGGCAGTTTTTTCCCTGGCTTCAAAATTTCCAGAAATTGTACATCTCTAGTGCAATGTTTGTTTTGTGCTGTTTCATACCAATTGCTTGTTTTTAATATTGATATCTCGTATTGGTGGCTTATAATTCAGCAGTCTCAGATGTCACTACAACCTCACCTCCTGGTTTATGGTTTAACATAATCTTGGTTTATGATCTCTGGACTTCACTGTGTGATTTCAGCTCCTGGCTCACTGTTTTGTTTTGGGGTGGTTTTTTTTTTTTTTGTATAGCCTTGGTTTTTGATCTTCTCGCATTTAATCTTTGACACCCCACCCCATGGTTCCTGATTCCATATCCTGGGTTCTGCCTAGGTATTGCCCACAATCTGGGCCCTGACACATGTTCATAATTCAAAACAAATAATTTTTTCTCTAAGGCTCATACTCCAAATTATGGTTACTGAGAAGTAATGGAAATTTGCAGTGTGAAAAAGAGTAGGAGAAATTACAAAAATATTTATTTATTTAAAACATTTTTATGCCACCTTTCCACCTGATTGGGGTCCACGGGGCAGCAAACATAAAAATATTAAAACATTTACGCAATTAAAAATACAGTTAAAATTATAAAATAATTCAATCAAACACAGTTCTGATTTAGCCTTTTGGGGCAAATATAAATGTAATTTCTTTTCTTTGCCTTTTTTCAAGTTTTGCACATTTTACTGAGTTTAGGCACCTGGGAAAAATCTGTCTTCCCTTTCTTTCATGCTTCCCTATCTAATACAGATTATTCTGTCCCTATGAAGGGTAGATCTTTCGATAAGTTGCTCATGTTTAATGCAGGATGACAGTGTGGCTGTTGGAAAACAAAGGTAAAATCTGTGTGAGAAAGCTTTCGCCTTGCTTTTTACCAGGTATTGACTGGAGAAGTGATCAGATCTGGCATCAAGATGGTGAAATGTGGTACATGCCGAATATTCTCACTCCTGTAGTAATCATTTAATATACGCTGATTATTATTACTTTTACTACTAAAGCATCGCTTAAAAATAAAAACTACTGTCCCTACAAATTATTATTCTAGCAGGGACTGAAACGGCTGGCCTTCGCAATCCCAGAAAAAGAGAGGCTGTTAAACAAGTGCAATTACAGTCTGAATACACAAGTTAAGTGACCTCTGCTATTTTGCTCAGCATCCACCCAACCCCTTGGCTTCAGTAGCCTCCTTTCATGTGCCTTACTTCTGACCAGTAACTTAAACTTATCTCCAGGCAGAGGTCATTTTGGGGGGGATCGCGGGGGATCGCAGTTCCCCCGGCCCCCCGCCCTGTCCCCACCCCTGCCTGCCTGGGGCCAGGGAGTGCCTTTGCGGGGCTTCCTTGCATTCCCGCCGGCCTTGCAGGTCCACTGCCGTGCCCCTCATGGGGCTCGGCAGTGGAGCTGCAAGGTCGGCAGCGGCGGCCAGGACCATTGGGGGCGGGGTGTGTGGCCTTATGACACACTTCCGGTGATGTCAGGGGGTGTGGCATATGCTAATGATTTATGCTAAGGAGTTCCCCTAGCTCTTTTTCTACGAAACGACCCCTGTCTCCAGGGATGGAGCTGACCCTTTGTTCTTAGTAAGAACAATTGAAAGGCTGCCATGTTTGGTGTGTTTTTTTTCATCTGATGAAGGAAAATGCTTCTAGCAGACTCACAAGGCAAAAACGAGTTGTGGTTGCGGCTGTCTCTTGCACTGTAAACAGACCTGTAGGGGATATTTGCAGACTGATTGCCCTCTGAGATTGCTGTTGGAAACTTTTCTGGTTGTTTTTTAAAAAAACTTTGGTTGCATTTGCACTGTCTGTATTTTTATGGGGATGGGAATAGCAGATGCACATCTTGATGTACTCCTGGTTGTCTGAGTCCACACCAAGCCCCTATCGATTTGCCTCGTGGCCTGGGGAGAGTTGGAAGGGCAAAGCATGAAGTAGGCTTGATAGGAATATTCTGTACAGTTAGGATTTTTTTGCTTATAGGTCATCACAAACTAGCAGAGGCATGAAACAACCTATAGTACAAAGAGAATAAGCTATCCTGCAGTATAATTTAAAATATAGGGAAATATAAACATAATATGTCGGGGGGGGAGAACCCTCTTCACCCATATAGACATTCCACATCTTCTATAGTTGCTGCCTCCATAAAGTACCCAAGCATGGTAAGGGGACGTAGAAGCCCATTACCATGATATGGCCAATTTATGATATTTTAAAAATAAAATAAACATTGCTATGACTCATAATGTTGTATGTACAGCATAAGATCAGTTACAAGTTTGTATTAGACTCACAGAAATAATGAGTGGACCCCTGACATGTATAAGGGCTGTTTAAATGCGGTCCTGGATTCCGAGGATTGGTTTTATTTTAGTTTTGTGAGGAGCTGGGATGGAGGGCAACATTTAAGTGAACCAACTGCTTGGGCAGAAGCCCTAGGTATCACTTCCCAGCCAAGAAGGAGATACTGATACTGTGAGAAAGTCCCATACAATCAGTCTTGGTCCATTTAAAAATTCCTCTGGTTGTGTTGGACTAACAGTTCAGCCACCATTTCTGGTTGCTTGGTGTCAGAGCAGCAGAGCAGGGGAGCGTAGACATTATGTTTCTGGGAGCTACTTAACAGGCTCTTGAAATAGGGTTGCCAGCTCCTGGTTGGGAAATACCCAACCCAATACCATCTCTGCCCCTCCAAATTGTAGCTTGCCCTGTAGGGGAGAATTGTACAGGTAATGCTGTCTTTTCCCTGGGAGAGTCAAATAGCAGCTTTGATGCATGTGGTGGTGAAAGAGTAGAATGCTCCTTTCCCATCCAGAGCAAAGATGTGTGTCTGTGCATAAGAGGATGAGGAGAGGGGGATGTGAAAGAGTACTGGTGCTGTTGTTTTCTTATCCATGGCAAAGTATGTGTCTCCTGAGCCTTCTCACAAAAGAGAAAGAGGAGAGAAGCTGCTGTGGTAGTGTTAGGTTTTTGCAAGTGTCACACTTCAGTCTTGAAAGAGTTAAATTGTTGTCTGTGCATGCTAATGTTACCTAGTTAGCTTAGAAACAATTAGGTGTTAGGCACGTTTTTCCTGCCAGAGAAGGGGCGGTGTCATTCCTAATTGAGATGAGCTAGGGAATGTCTATTGGCTGATTAGGATTGCCAGCCCCCAGGTTGAAATGGGGGATCCCCTAATTTTGTGAGCTCCTGCCCGCTGCCAGCCACAACCTGGTGGAAGTGCCGTCATCACATTGGGGGCATTGGGGGCGGTGACATTGCCCCACCCCCTATTCCTGCAAAGCTCCCTCCCACCCCCCACCGGCAAGAGCCTAGGACCTGGCAACCCTATGGCTAATTAATTTATTGAGGATGCTACATGCTGTTTGTCACATACACAAGAGGTGGAGTTGGGGGAGCTAAACTTTCTCTCCTTTGTTCTCGGAGTGTGTGCGTCCTCTCCGTCAAGAAGGCAAGATGGAGTTAGGACTAGGAAAGATCAGTTAGAATGTTTATTATTTTTCTTCCATGTAACCCTTCCTAATTTTCTTATTTAATAATCTTTTAAAGTGTAGTGGGTTAGATGCATGTAGAGACAACTGAGACTGATGTAGTACACAACAAAGACAAAGACTAACGGCCGGCTGGCCAACTATATACACACCTGGGGATGCCCACCTAGGTCCCGTTGGTGGGTTTAAATCTCCCGCCACGGTCCTATTGGTTCCCAAGTGGAGAGACTAGGAGACTAGTCCCCATTGTTCTTACAGAGTCAAGCTCTGGGGTATTCGCTGGCCCCTGGTGGTGGTCAGCGGACATAACATCTTTTATTAGAAGCTAATCACACACATAGGAGCTGCGGTGGCTCAAGTGGTTAAGACGCTGAACTGCAGGCTGTGGAAGGTCAGTAGTTCAGCAGTTTGAGACCTGAGTTGCCGCATGACGGAGTGAGCTCCCGTCTCTAGTTCCAGCTCCTCCCAACCTAGCAGTTCGAAAGCAAGAAATTGCAAGTAGATAAATAGGTACCACTTTGGTGGGAAGGTTACAGCGTTCTGTGCGCCTTGGCGTTTAGTCATGCCGGCCACATGACCACGGAAACGTCTTTGGACAGCGCTGGCTCTTCGGCTTTGAAACGGAGATGCGCACCGCAACCCTAGAGTCGGACTCGACTGGCTTTCGAGCAAGGGAACCTTTACCTTTACTTAATCACACACATGTCTGTGCCTGCTTTATTTTTCTGCTGTGCAACATTGCTCTGCTAAGCATATCCAAGATAGCTTTAAAGAGAAGAATAAGAAAGTGATTACAGCAGTACTGGAGGAGAGATGGAGAGCTACTTTGGAGAGTGAATGGCTACTCCCAAGTGAACCTCTACCCACCCATGAAATAACAGGCCATACAAAGTTTGCTGTGCTATACTGAAAAAGATCTGGGGCAGTTTAAAGGTAAAGAGGATTATCTCTGGCTCCTTGGTTGAGACAGTGGAAGCTGTGGGGTGGCTTCTCCTGTTTCAGCCAAACACCATCTTGCATGGTCTACTAATGTTTTGAGTACACCTCTTTCTTGCCAAGGGTGGTGATTGGAGTTTTTGTGTAAATAACGGTATGTGTGAGTTGGTTTTCTGTAGACCTTGTGACCTAATTGAAGGTTAGTTTACCTTCAATTTCTTTTTCCATGGTGAATTGTATGTTTGGGTGGATGTTGTTGAGGTGGTCTAAAAACTCCATCAATTCTCCATCAATTCTACCTCTTCATGGCTCCAAATGTGAACCGCACTTTCTCAGCGATTAACTAAATCATCTATCCCACGCACTTCAAGCAAATGGCTACTCCAAGAATGAGATCAGAAGACAATTAAACCAAAGGTAAAAGAAATAATTGAGGATAAACAGTCTCCCACAGGAAAACTGTTTTTGCCATATATCAAAGGAATCACTGATCAGATGGGAAAATGCTCTACATCTTACAACAGCACTACAAATAAGATTAGAATTTCAACAGCCAATCCATATGCAAAAGAACCTCCTCAGGAAAGTTCCTCCATTAGCATGTCACAGCCTGGGAAACTCCTACAAGATAATGACTCAGCCCTACCCCACCTTCCTGAGTAGATATAAATTACCTGCCTACCATTTTTCTTCTAACCTTGACACAGAGAGTACTCCATCTTTCTGTGTTATACCTCTGAGGATGCCAGTCACAGCTGCTGGCAAAACGTCAGGTACTTCAATGCCAAGACCACGGCCATACAGCCCGGGAAATCTACAACAACTAATGAACTCTGGCCGTGAAAGCCTTCGACAACATATTAATATATCTCTTACTGAGATAAAATTATACAGTAAATGAGTATTGAGTGAGCTGTTAAAAAGAAATACCTGCAAGACATGGAATTTTGTATCCTAGGTTATTTGATGTGCGAATATCTTCAACGTAAGTTCACAGATCAATTATTTTTACAGATACAGGTAATCCCCCATTTGGGGAAAAGGGTGTCATGTGTAAAACAGTCCTTACACTTTTAGCATATAGATGAGAATTTAAGAATATATAGTACTGTGAAATTCAGAGAGCTGATAAGAGAATGGCCACCCCTTTCTCTCAATGTTATTCCAGAACTGAAAAGTACGCAGACGGAGAGTGATTTCAGCAAAGCGTACTTTATTCAGTCAGGAACAAGACACTTTGGCTGGCTCGCAGGCCGGCTTATATTCCCCCAGAAACCGCCACCCAAAACACCCCCCCACTTCCCAATAGGTTATTTACAGTGGCCGAGAGTTCCATTGGATTCTCTTCCAGGAACCTAGCCCCCTGATTGGAGCGGGCTAGGATCCTCATAGTCCATTGTCTCTAGGAGCGATGCTCACGGTTGTCCCTGGACATGTCTGGACTTGTCCGGACTTGTCGGGACTTGATACACTACAAGAACCATCTTTAGAAGATTTCTGATGGCAGCCACACTGTGATCCCAGCCTGTTATGGTGCTTCACACGTCTCAATTAATTCTTTCAACTCCAGACCACAAACAATTGCTGTCTGATGAACTCTGTGAATCAGCTCTTACTTCATTCTCAGTTCTGCAAGCATGTATGTTCTGCTGAAATCACTGTAATTTATTTGTACTAAAGTGCATCTAGGATTGGGCAATTAGCTTTTTCAAACCCTAGCTTCATCTGTGTTCTTTTGATTGCAAGTACCTATTAAGTGAAAGAGTGGATGGTTTCTATGGCACTAGACCAAGCAGAGGTCATTCATGATTGTTCCAGTTCTTCATGCTTGTCGTCCTTGAAACTGGATTTATGCTAAAGTGTTCATTTTATATTGGGACCAAAATGAATAAAAACAGTGTTATCTGGCTGAACTCAATATTCTAGACCCTTGACAAACTTGGAATCCAACATGCTATGACTTACACAGAGGATATGCACAAAATGTGTGGAATAACTGTAGTTTCTGGCCTTATGAGATAGGGAGGGGAAACAGGCGTTCCCATCTTGGACAAGGTTCTGGTCACTTATGCTGGTTAGCAGCATTTGGGTGTTTCTGAATCAGTAACAGTTCCTGAATTACAAGCTAAAATGGCAGTTGGAAAAGATTTTCAGCAGCCTCCATCTGGTAAACTGGCATTTGCTTGCCAGTTCTGAGCCCAGACTCACTCATCATTTGCAGCTATGATGCTAGACAGCAGAAGCACTATAAGAAGGCTGCTCTTTATTTTTAGCATAGGGATCAGCAACCAAAGATTTATAGTCTCACAACTGCCAACCTGGAGGCTAAAAAGCTGATCCCCTTCCCAAACTGATTTTGCAATATTACTAGTAGCCGTAACCAGGGCTATCACTGATTTATAACACAGAAGGGAAGATTCTTGGTACATTGATTCAGCATTTGTCCTGAATCCCTTTTGGCCACTTTGATGCTGATTTTGATTGATATATTTGTCTCAAAGTCTGGATGCGTCTCAAAAATCTCATGTGTTCTCATATGGTTGGGCTCAGTGGCTTGAGTCATAGGAGTTGTTAGGATGTTTTAAGGCTATTCATGAGAATTAATACTTGTGTTTCAGGTTTCTTGGATTCTTGGGGGGCTTTGGGAAGCTTAAGGAATTGCTTGTTCCCCTCTACTGTTTTGGAGTAGTGTAGCCAGTTTAGTGTAGTGGTTAGGAGCATGGACTCTAATCTGGGAGAACCGTGTTTGATTCCCCTCTTCCACATGCAGCTGCTGGTGTGACCTTGGATCAGTCATAAGTTCTTTCAGAGCTGTTCTCTCAAGGGCAGTTCTCGGGAGAGCTCTCTCAGCCCCACCTACCTCACAAGGGTATCTTTAGTGGGGAGGGGAAGGGACAGGGATTATAAACCACTCTGAGACTGCTTTTGGGTAGTGAAGGTCAGGGTATAAATCTAAACTCTACTTCTCTTCTCTCTCTTCTCTTTTTCCTTTAAACAGCTTTGGAGTTCATGATTATCTGGCGATGTAAAAATGGCATCTGCACAGATATTTTCAGCAGTGTATCTTTGGATACCGTAACATATGCAAGGAAAGTTTCAGTTAGGTTTTAAGTGGTATTAGCTAAAGGAGTATTATTGTTTGGGCAGACAGACATCTGCTTTCCCTCATGTATTTGCATTACCACATTTCTAAAAAGAGGTCCTTAAAATACTGCAAAGATAAATAAATAAAAAAGGCCTGCCAGATCTCTCTTTACTTTTTGTACAAGATGTACAACCTCTTAAAAAAACCAACAACAGCAGAGCTCCCCAGTTATCTTAAATGTTGATAAAATAAGCCATTGTAGGAAAAAAATAAACACTTTTTTTTTCTTTTTGGATGATCTGCTACATATGTTTTTATTTTTATTATCACAAATATTTTGCTTTTGGGTTGCTATGTCAGTTGTGATCTTAGATATACTTGGATAATTTATCATTCTGTAAACTGTCCAGCATCAAGGGCAAGAGGGGAAACTATGTTTATCCTTGTTTTAAAATCTTGTGAAATTAGACTTCTTTATGCACTGAAAAGCTATGAATGAAGCTGGATTAGAGGTTTAGGACTGAGCTGAGACCCTGACCAGAAAAGCCGAGGCTAGCCCAATCTTGTCAGATCTTAAAAGCTAGGAAGGGTTGGCCCTGGCTAGTATTTGGATGGGAGACCACCAAGGAAGGCCAGGGTCTCTACGCGGAGGCAGGCAATGGCAAATCACCTCTGAATGTCCCTTGCCTTGAAAACCCTATGGGGCCACCATGAGTCAGTTGTTACTTTATGGCACTTTACACACATATTCACAATGAGCTGAATTCTGAAGCTTCATATTTCTGATCCATAAAAGCATTGGTGGCCTGGCTTTTTGGCAAGTTCAGTCCTAAATATGAAACAGTACCATTGTGGTTCTGATGCTTTGTGGAGCCTCTAGTGCATCAGTGTACTGAGACCCAGTGTTTATAGTGGTTAAAAGGACAGACAGATCTGGGAGACCCAGGTTCAAATTTCTACTCTGCCGTGGAAGCTTGCTGGGTGACTTTAGGCCAGTCACACACTTTCAGCCTAGCCTACCTCATAGGGTTGTGAAGATAAGATTGAGGAGAGGAGAACCTTGTAAACCACTTTGGGGCCCACTGGGGGAAGCTGGTGGCAGCACAGCATGAATGGGCCAGATAGGAGGGAAATCTGATTCTGTGCTCTTTGATCAGGCAAAAGGATACAGTAGCAGGCAGTAAGTGCTCAGGAAGAGACCCTGGAGAACTGCTGCCAGTCAGAATAAACAGTACTGATCTTGATAGACCAGTGGTCTGACTCAGTATAAGACAACTACATATGTTCAAGGGGAGAAGTATTATGGGCCAAGGAGCTACAAACTTCTGCTCTTGTGACAACCAGGTGCTGGTTGAACACCTATGCGAATCATTCATCTTCCATAGAGGCAGGGCAATTTTTGGGCAGGAACGCACAGGAACGGAGTTGCGGCTGGCTCCCGAGTTGGCCACGCCCAGCAGGAACTGATTAGCATAATAGGCCACACCCAACAGCAGAAACTCACTAGGATGGGCTACATTAGGGGTGTGTGGCTTAACATGCAAAGAAGTTCCTGCTACAAAAAAGCCCTGGATTTTGACAATAAACAAAGTAAACAGAATAAGAAGCAAAAGGTGGGTGTGGCTGGATGACCACACTTCTGGGAACATGGGGTGTGGCCTTAAATGCTAATGAGCTGTGCTGTTGGGTGTGGCCTATTATGCTAATGAGTTCCTGCTGGGCTTTTTCTACAAAAAAAGCCCTGCATAGAGGCCACACAAAAATAGCCTTTCTCATATGCGCTTTCACACCCATTCGCTATATCTGGCCCTTACCCTGTTATGTGTGTGTGTTTTTGCCTACAACCTTCCATCCCTTTTGCTGATTGATGTACAAATAAAATAGTTTATTTTCGTGTAACATCGTCCTTTCTGTCTTTTTATTGGATAGCCTTCTTGAGTTGCAGTGACAAGCAGGTTTGTCACCCGAAGAGCTACAAAATAAGAAACATAATTTATGATGTTTGTAAGAATATTATCAGTACTTAATTAGAATATATAATGTTGTTTTGTTTTGTCTTGTTGCAGTTATAGTACATTTTTTTCTTTCTGTATTTCTGGAATGAATAAATAAAGGAACAGGAGCAACCGTAAAGGAATTTTAAAGGAGCTCAATACAAGCAGGTGAATGTGTATGCTCTCACAGGGCAGTAGATGTGGTATAGTGTCTAACATGTCACACTAGGACTGGGTTATAATCTTTACGCTGCCATGAAAATCACTGAGCAACATTGTGTCTTTCATTGTCTCTTAGCCTAATTGATCTCAAAGTATTGTGGCGGTGCAAAAACAGAGTGTATGCCACCCTGAGCTTCTTGGAGAAAAGGTGGCAGGAAAAATATAATGGCTTGGATGACGTGATACACAAATAGAAACATAAACAGATTTAGCATGGTTCCACTTGTGCAACCTTCACCTTACGTAGTGTCAGGAAATTACTTGCACAATAAGTAGGGATACAGTAAGTTTGACTTAACTCAAGCAGCTACTCTGGCCTTTTCCTTGCATTTCCACTTGCACTAGAGGAAATTTTGCACTGGATCCAGTCCAGTATATTTAATACATTTCCTGAAACATGGCACAGTATGTTATTGTTCTAGAAACAACATTTAAGATAATTGGGGAGCTGGGTTGCTGTTCCTTAGGGGGTAGTATTGCTCACACATCATGCTTCCCATATTTATTTATTTTTTAAAAAAATTAACCCAAATCCATCAAAGAGGACTTGCAGAATCCACAGAAACAAAACAATGGCAGTTAGCTGAAGCAGCAATTAAACCAATCGTAGTTGGCCAGGAAGGAAAGCAAGCTCCAGATGTAAAGCAGCTGGTCACCACCAATAACGCAATATAAATAATTCAAAATAAATAAACAAGTAACAACTAATTGCCAAATGATTGGACAAACAGGATATACTTCGTCTGGTGATGCCTCAGTCAATGAATAATTAAATTGTGGAATTAATTGCAAGTGGATGGAGTAATGGCCATGAGCATGGATGGCTTAGGGGTTAGACAGGTTCATGGATGATAGGTCCATTGGATGGATGCTAGTCATGGTGATTAAAGTTAACATCTGTATTCAGAGGCAGCAAACCTCTGAATACCAGTTCTAGGTGGTGGCGGCAGCAGCAGAAGCCCTTGATTTCTGTTCCCTGTTTGTTTGCCTCCTGCGATAACCATTTGGCTCTTATGTGAAACAGGTTTCTGGTCTAGAAGGACAACTGGTTTGATCCAGCAGTGCTCTTACATTCTTCTGATGCCTGTCTCTAGTAGACAATAGCTTAACCTATGAAGACAAAGCTCTCCAATGAAGATGTGAACTGGTGAGCAGAGAGATCAGGGTTCCTGAGAAGCCTGTTCCTAGGTGGCTTAAGATTTTAAGGTCAAAATCAATATTTTGAATTTGCCCAGAAGCTGGTTACCAGTGGAGAACTTTAAGTACACATACAGTATGCTCATTGTAAAGAACCCCACAAAACTGATAAATTATGGGTAAGCTGAAATTTCCAAGGACTTATCAGAGGCATCCTTATACATAACACATTACAGAAAGTGTGCCTAGACACAATCACATGCACAGATGACTGTGGTAAGTTCATCAGTTTGCAGGAGAAAATGCCATAGGTCAAAGGTGGTTAAAGGCACTCTGAGCAGTTGCCACTTGTTACATCCATGTGGAATTTATTTATTTATTTGTTTACTTCCTTTATCACCTGGTGTTCTCAGTGAGACTCAAGGTGGAATACAGTTCCATTCAGTGCAGGATAAATACCATATACAGCTGAGTTAAGCAACCATTCATCTTGTTACCAAGCCTGTTAAGAAGATGAACAGTCCTATCTGAATTAAAAGGAGAAATGGAGTTGTGTGTCATTCAGGGCATTTGTGGTGCCTCATCCCAAATCTCTGGATGGCCTGTTCAGGTGGTTTTACCTAATTGTTTAATTGCATGAGGTGCAAAATAGGGCCCTGTGGCATAAGTGTCATGGCACAAAATAGAAGTTCCTCAGCCCAGTTTTTTGGAATTCCCTCCTTTTGATTTCCTCCAATTCCCAACCCCACCAGGAAATTCAGAAAGATACCCTGGTTGCAGGGTTGCCAGGTCCCCCCTTGCCACTGGTGTGGGATGGAAGATAGGGTTGTCAGATCCAGGTTGGAAAACTCCTGGAGATTTGGGGATGGAGCTTGGGGAGGACAAGGACCTCAGTGGAGTACAATGCGTTAGAGTCCACCCTCCAAAGCATCCATTTTCTCCAGGGAAACTGATCTCTGTAGTGTGGAGGTGAGATGTAATTCCATGGGGGTCCCCAGGTCCCAGCTGGAGGCTGGCATCCCTACCTGATTAATGGCATCAAATGTGTTATGTATTAACCGCGGACGGCACACGCGGTTGGCTTAGCACGTGGTCATGCGCTAGGGCTAAGCTTCGCTCAAAAGACAATCGCTGGCTTGGATCCTAGAACGGACCAATCAGCCACCCCGGATCTGCGAGTGGACCTATGGGTGTTAGTACACTGTAAATAGCCTATCACGGGTTGTGGGTGTGTGTGTGGTGTGTGTGGTGTTTGGGGATTTAAGCAGGGCTCCGACCATGCTACTTTGTCTTTAGTTTGGAGCTGAAATAAACTATGAGTTGATTCACTACAACACGTCTGGACCCAGTACTTTACACTGGCGACGAAGGTGGGGTCCTGATGAGCATGCTGACCCAAGCACCAGAACCCGGGACTCCAGAGTCTGCATCAAGCAACACACCGTGCATCGAGAAGCTGCTCACCGCGCCTCACATCGCTTCTCCGGTCATGGCTGCTGCTCCAGGAATCACCGTCTTTGACCCAACTCACCCCGAGCTCTGGGAAGCATGTGTCGAACAGCTAAAGTACTTCTCCCAGACCCAAGGTACTGAGGATGCCACCAAGAAGAAGACATGGCTGCTGAGCATGTGCAGAGTCTCCACGATCCATCTGGTACAGAACCTCATCACTCCCGTAACCTTGGAAGCTGCCACCTATGACGAGCTGGTCAAGGCCCTGTCAGACCACTTCACTTTGAGACCGTCCAAAATGACTTTGCGCATGGACTTCTTTGCGCGCAATCAAAAGTCTGGAGAATCGGCTGCTGTCTTCATGGCCGACATTCACAGGTTAGCAATCAACTGCGCATTTCCCACCATCCAGGACGCTCTCCTAAACCAATTTGTCTGGGGCATCCAAGAACTGAAACTACGAAGAAAACCCGTTGGCCATGACAACTTCACTTTGGACAAGGCCCTCAAGGTGGTCATGGCATTTGAGAAGGCCCAGAAGGACAGACAGGCTCCCTCCACACAACAGGCCACCACCTTCCAGAGCTCCGATGTCTCGGATGACAACAAGGTACAAGTCTGGTGCCCGACCCATCTCAACACATGAAATCCAGCTGGGACTGCTCCGCCAGCGAGGACCACTGCCCAAGCGCCATCCAACCCCATCGCCCATGCACAATAAATAAGTTAAAGGAGCTGGGACAGCTTACTCTCTCAGCAAGCTATTAACCAGTTCCCAGAACCAAATGTTCAGGAAAGAGTCACGCCTACAGATGATCTATAGTCTCTCTCTTGCCAGCACCCTTAGGTTGAACACTAACTGTGCTACTGTCGAGCTTTTATGCCTGTAAACATGCAGTTAATTACAAGCTGCATCATAAGTCTCCATCCCCTGTGAAAGGCTGCCCCTAGAACTTCCTACTACTCTAGGAAGTGGGGAGCACAAAACAGTAATGATTAAATCAGCCCAGCCCCTGGTTGTGAAGGTTTATTAATAGAATTCTACAAGTAAATCTATACCTGAGAGGATGATAAAAGAAAGCTGAAAACCAAGTAATCTCGAAACAATGCAGCAGTGGGTGAATAATGAATGAGCTTCTTGCAAAGCAAGAGCATTTGGTATGGATGTCAAATCACATAAAGCTTTTGCACGCTACCATCTCGGACGAGCAATATCCATTCCACGCACATAAGCAGATGAGCCTGACCTAAGAAATTTGAGATTTCAAACCCCATTACATTAGAACGCATAAACTGAGAAGAGAGAGGCGTTTCCCAGACAGCCTTAATGTTGCTGTTCCATTTCCCTTTCTTACCGTTTTTTGCCCCCTTGTTTCCACACAGCTTCATTAGTAATCTCTTGTTGTCCCAGTTTTTCAACATTTCCCCCCTGCTCTTTTAGAAACCCGGGTTTCAGAAAGGGGGGGGGGGAATGGTGAAAAACCCGAACGGCAAGGGATTGCTAACAAAGCTGTGTGGAAATGGGGGGGTGGGGGAACAAAGGGAAATGAAACTGGAACTAGGGTTGCCAGGTCCCCCCAGGCCTCCAGCAAGGGTGGGGGCATAGGGTTGCCAGCTCCAGGCTGGAAACTTCTTGGAGATTTGGGGGTGGGGGCCTGGGGACAAATGGAACCTCAGTGGGGTACAATGCCATAGAGTCCACCCTCCAAAGCATCCATTTTCTCCAGGGGAACTGATCTCTGTAGTCTGGAGATGAGGTGTAATTCTGGGAGATCCCCAGGCCCCACCTGGAGGCTGGCATCCCTAACTGGAACATTAAGGCTGCCTAAAAAATGCCAGAGAGGCTGGCTGAGAAGAAAAGGGCTGTTTTCACAAGAAATAGCTGTCCACTTGAACATCACGGAATTTTTCTATAAAAAGAATGAATGTGTGCAGGACTTGATGTGGGTTCTGAAAAGGCTGTTACAAGTATGTGAAGGTGACTGAGTCAGCCCCCATCTAGCTCAATATTGGTCCATGTAGCTCAATATTGTTTGTTCAATCTAGCAGCAGCTTTCCAGGGATCTGGCAGAGATGGGACTTTCCCAGTCTTGCTACCTTTCTAATGTCCTGGCCCCACTGGTGGACCTCCTGATGGCACTGGTATTTCTGGCCACTGTGTGATACAGAGTGTTGGACTGGATCGGCCTTTGGCCTGATCCAACATTGGCATCTCTTATGTTCTTAAAGTTGAGATTGCCCCTGGGACTGAACATGGGAACTTCCGCATGCAAAGCATGTGCTCTTCTATTGAACCTATTATTCTTAACACAATTTTCTGATGCCAATATTTACCAGGCATTGTAATAGTAGAATGCAGAAAACTGTATTTTTTTAAAAAAAGAATAGCCATATAAACTGACCAAATGAGCCAATCTGTTTTATGTAATGTGTTCTAGATTTGTAAGACTACCTGTAAGGCTGAACAGAAGGCTGTTGAAGCTTTAAAAGTTTTGCATGCATACATCATTCTAGGCAACATGGATAAAAGAAGTCAATGAAAACCAATTAACTACAGACTGATTAAAAGGCATTTCCCCCACAAGAGAATTATAAAGTGTAGTAGCCATTCAGGAAATTGCAAATCCCTCAACCATCTACTGCAAACTAAGCAAACGGGAACCCGTGCTTTACTGTCTTTTATAAAATCTTACCTATCTCTTTCTGCTGATTCTTCATGGTCCTGTACTGAAATGGATATAGTTATTTTTTCAAACTGGTTTACATGTGGATGTCCATCATTTAATGACTGTGTCAGGATGTAATTTGCATGTGTTAATATACCAACGCAGATCAGTCAGCACCAATAAAATTTTTACTACCGTCTCCTAACACCTCAAACTTAATAGATTCCAAGGGAATCAGTTCACACGTTCAGCAGCTAGAGGCCAAGGGATGTGAAATTGTGTAGTGTGTGTGTATTCAGAAGTGATTTTCAGTGCAATCCTATGCAGACTTACTCCAGTTTAAACCAACTGAAAGCTGTGTATGATTTATGTCTCGCTCCAGTGACTTTTCACTTTTATTCCCGTTATCCTGTTCTTTAGAAACCAATAACATGTGAGTGACCAGCTCCAAAGGATGAAAAGTCACTATGCTCATCATCAGTGATCTTTTCTCCCTCTTCAAGACCCCTGCTGTCTTCTCTTTTTTTGTCTTTGCTGCCCAGGTATTAAGTCTTCTGCTAAGTTTCTGGTGGCACTGGGAGTGTCAGTTTCAATTTCTTCTGGTTTGTTTCCACCACTCTCACCCCTGTCCAGAATTCTTCCAGAAGGAGGAGGAGGACTTATACCCCGCCCTTCACTTGGAGTCTCAGAGCGACTTACAAACTCCTTTCCCTTCCCCTCCCCACAACAGACACCCCGTGAGGTAGGTGGGGCTGAGAGAGCTCTGACAGAAACTGCTCTTTTCAAGAACACCTCTGACAGAACTATGGCTTGCCCACGGTCATCCAGCAGCTGCAAGTGGAGGTGTGGGCAATCAAACCTGGTTCTCACAGATTAGAGTCTGCACACTTAACCGCTATACCAAACTGACTCTCTGGCCTAGTCACATTGTTATACCATGCTTACTACCAATATGGACAAAAAACCACAGTGAGTAGAAATGGAAGGTTTTCCTTCTGTATTGAATTGCCTTTCCGTTATCTTTGGGAATGTGTGTGTGTGCGAGCATGTGTGTGTGTGTGTATAAAACTGGTTATCTCACAGGACTTTTGAAACAAAAGAGGAGATTTAGAACTAGAATTAATTACATTAATGATGCTGTTTGAATGTTAATACTTCAGTGCCTTTCAGATTGCTCTTTATATCCTTTGATAAAGCATGCTCCTAAGAATTAATGTTCTTTATCTTCTAAGCTTCCTCGTACAGTCAGATTTCGGTGGCTGAAAAGTATCTTTAATAAGGAGTAATAAACTGGCAAACAAGCTCCAGAGAGGGGTTGTTTTTGCAAGCAAAACTCTGCTTACCTGAGCAGATCTGTGCTGTCTTGTACTGTTTTAAATGTTAAAGTAGCTTCTCTTTATTCCCCTTTGACAGAATGATACACAGCAGGCTGTGTTCCATGAATGTTTATTTATATTTATCCACACTTTGTTCCTCCATGCAGCAAACTGTTCATCTTCTAAGGAGATGGTGTTTTTTTCCTCCTTATCCCATACCAGCTGCAGTTCTTGTAGATAAGTAAGCAACGTACCAAAAAACTGTGGGCCCCATGGATCATCTCTTCCCCACCCGCCACTTGTTTGTGACATTATTTGTATAATCATAAAAATGTTCACTACTGCCTGGAAACATTTTTTTAAGCCCATGGCTTGTTATTTCTTTTGAATAGGAAGTCCATGGCTTGCTTTCTATGTCAAAATCACTGGGAAACCAAAAGCTGGGAAGAGCAAAATTTGAGCCCAAGAGCACCTTAAATACCAACAAGATATCCAGGGTGTACGCTTTCAGAAGTCGGAGCTCCTAAAGCTCTCAAAGCTTATGCCCTGGATGCCTTGTTGGTCTTTAAGGCGCTGCGGGGGTCGAATCTTGCTCTTTTAGTGCTGACCAGCATAGCTACCCTCCTGGAATTATGCCTTTCAGAGTTCCTCTGTGACCATCTCTGTATCCCTGGCAGCTTGTGGCCAAGCAGTGCTTCATTTAGAAGAGCATCCAAATCACACTGAAAATTGCCTTTCTTTGTTAGCATTCTAAATAGTTAAACAGTTGGTCATTATTTGGAAATGCTCAAACAGTCAATTTGCTAAGTATATTTCATTTATCTGAATGCCCAGACTTCTAGTGCAGAATCCTTATCACGTATCTCTTCATTTAGTATTCACACTGTTTTTCATTTTGTAAGATACACTGGGTTGGATCCTACCGTACATTGTTGGAAGGCGTTTGAGTAGGAAGTATGCATTGCTGCTGGGTAGTGCACTGTCATTAGGCTATAGCGGTCATCTATGACTAGACGGTCTTGTCTGTGCAGAAGAATTCAGCAGTGAATGATTGCTATAGTGCAACTGCAGAACAGTATCCAGGAAGATTTGGTTGCAGATCAGCTTCCGTTTTCCCCAGAATGCCCCTAAATAGCTTTTGCTGTGTATCGGAGACCTCTGTGAACCATGTGCTATGGGGGTGGGGTTTGCTAACCTAGTATAAAAGTGTAGGATGGCAATTTTGCGCCATTTGCTTTTTCAGTTCAGTCCCCTACTCACATGGTATTTTGCTCACAAGGGATCTCTCACCCTGACAGGAGCTGCTGCAGGAAAAAGAAGCCAGTGAAGAACTGCTTGCATGAATTCTTTCAATTCATACATGGCAGGACCCATCCTCTGAGCACCCCTGGAGTTGCTGAGGGAGGAGAAGCATTGACCTTTGGCAGATGAAAGAAGGAAAAGACTGGAAAAATCTATTTTGTAATTTTTGCTGATACCTAGCATTTGTATCTATAAACGAAAGGTGTATGTATCTTGCCTCACTTAGAGTAAAGGGTAGTTTTGCTATTGACTTCATGTGTTTTAAAAACTCACCATAAACTCCTATTGGTCAAAAATATTGATCTATATACCACTGGGTTCTTTCAGCAAAAGGGAAAGGCGGCTACATAGATGTTTCCCCACTTCAAAGATTAACCTTGGATAGACCCGTCCTTAGGCTCATATGTAGTATCTTCTAGCACTTACTAAGAACATTCCAGTGACCCAACCTTAAGGTCACTGTAACCTCCAGGTCCTTTCTTACTCCCTGCCTTGGTAATTATTAGAATAGTACAGCCAGTGGCTTCAGATTTAGATGCAGGCTTCAATCCATAGAATAGTAAGGAACAGAGATTGTAAAGAGCTAAACTTTTACAGCTTTCCAGTCTTTTTGGATTCCCTGCCAAGTGTCTTCCAAATGTTAAAATGCAGTTCTGAAATAATCCAAGGCATTCGTGTGTTCCAGAAAATATCATTATCAAACACAAGGGAAGCTACTCAGTACTCAGAGCATGTACTTGAACTGGAGCATGACTTTTTTTGTTTTAAATTAATTGAATAATACCTATCAGGAAAAGAGAAAATATGCTTAACATTTATTTCTAGTGACTATTAACCTTTAAAAGGTTACTTTGTGATCCCATGCTAATTCTTCTACATAAGAAAACCTATAATGGAGGCTATGAACAGACTTGATCTGAGACTGAGAGAATCAATGGAGTAATTTAAAAAAACATGGTATTACTCAATAAAGAACACCAATTCACTCCATGGAACAAAGCACATAATAATTATTCTGTTTTTCCAGTGTAAGTGTGGAGTGCTTTCAAAAGCACCTAAATGGGTTATGTACTGTGAATTGTTTTGAATGTTACTTAGGTAACGAAAGGGGCCAAAATGATATCCCTGGAGTAGGGCTGGCTCTAGACCAACTTCTGCCCCATGCAAGGAGTGTCTTCAGTACTCCATCCATCTGTTCATCTTTTGAATATCTAAATTTTTGATGTGTTTGTAGCCCATTTCGCAACTCTGATATACAATATACATGCATGACATATGATAAATGTGCATAGTAGGATCTGTAAATCTACAATAATTCACGCTCTCTCTATATATACAAAAACAAATATGTTCCTACGTGTTTATAAAAGCATTTTTAAAAATTGTAATGAACTGAAATGTACGGACATCAAGGAACTGAACTGTGCCCGCCTCAACATTATGTGTGTGTGTGTGTGTCATACAGTGCCATCAAGTTGCTTCCGATTTATGGTGACCCTATGAATGAATGACCTCCAGAATGCCCAATTGTTAACAGGAGTTGCTCAGGAGTTGTGCAGCAGTGGAATCAGCTGCCTCGGGAGGTGGTGTCCTCCCTCACTGGCGGTCTTCAAGCAGCGGCTGGATGAACACTTGTCAGGGATGCTCTAGGCTGATCCTGCATCGAGCAGGGAGTTGGACTAGGTGGCCTGTATGGCCCCTTCCAGCTCTGTGATTCTATGGTTCTAGGTCTTGCAAACTGAGGGCTGTGGCTTCCTTGATTGAGTCTCATGTTTCTCTTTTTTCTGCTGCCTTCAGCTTTTCTTAGCCTTAAAATCTTGGGAAAAATTCATTTTTGCATCACCAACCTTAAAGTTTTGTAATTCTCCAGTAATTATGACTTTTGTTTTCTAGGTGTTCATCTGTAATCCTGCTTTATCCTCCAGCTGCAGTCATTTCAGGTCTTCATTGTTTTCTACCAGTAATGTGGTGTCATCTGCATGTGTGATTGTTAATGTTCCCAGCATTGGTGGACCAGAATTAAATAGTATCTGTTTTTAAATGAAGTCTCCAGCCCTTTTCATTGCTGAAGGGTGAAGGTAGTTTTTATACAGGTGGCCTGGAAAGGAACGGGATGGGGAAGCTGCAAGACAGCTGGATCAGGGCAGAAAGTCACTCCTTAATCACTTGTTTTCAAACTCCACCACACAGTGGTTTCTCCTGCACCAGATAAAGGAGTTGAGTGACAGATGATAGATTGGGCAGTGTTCTTGTAGGCGGTAGCCAGGGAATCCTATTTCAAAAGTGATGAACTTATTTTGCCACCGAGGCAAGGCTGCCATCAAGACTTTTCCCTGTAGGACTGAATGGGACTTTATGACAGCCATTCATATATATGGTGGATGGTACACTTAGTAAAGGCTGCCCGTCAAGGAGACCGCAGGATATTGCTTCCCTGCCTCGGGTCCAGTGAGAATCAAGCCTGCTCATCCGCGTGCAACCCCATCCTGGTTTGCATTTCTTAGTCTTGCTTCTAAGTGTCTGTGCTTGGCTTCCATTTCACAAACACGCAGGGTATAATTTGGAAGGCGGTTATTATGGTGCCATGTTGTGTAAACTTTCCACCCACAAACCGAGCATGAAAGATGGCTTCTCTCACCCTCCATGGTTTCTGGATGTACACAACTGCATTGATTTGATTTAATTAATGGAGGCTTAAACGACTCACGCAAGCCTGCACAACCTGCGACCCATCGAACGAGCCAAATGCAAACTGCCAGCCATGTACTGTGACCTGTGAGGTGCTTTGCAGATCCCTCCCCATTTTTGCAAAGCGAGGCAAGCAGCAGAAGCGGGAAGCTAAGTGAGCCTTGGTAAGACACTGCACACAGCTCAGTGGATTCACTCGGCTTGGTGGGTCACAAGCTGTGGAGGCCTGAGGCAGTGCAAAACTAACTCCGGTGTGGGATGGCCATCGTTCAAGCACTGACGGCGCAAAGTCATTTAGCTCTCAGCCCTAATCTGAAGGTTTGTTATGTATTCAGGTCACATCATTGCAGTCTGGTGTTGCAACTCAGCAGCACAGAGTGTTCAAGGCAAGGTGCTTTTAATAATCTTTTATCATGAAGAAGACTTGCAAGTCTCGATCTTCTACAATCCTATGCTTTTGTGGGGGGTGGGGAAGAGTCATATCTTTCCTTGGTTACTGAAAAAACAAAAAGAAGGTAGAAGTCTTTGCACGTTTCCTTCTTTTGTTTGGACGGTGAGGTTTTAACAAACGTCGTACTTGTACTGATGGTTCCCTTCGGTTGTGTGCAGCTCGATATGGGTAGTTACCCTGTATGCGTCAACATTCAAAGTAACTATCCATTTACATGTGAAGCGGAGGGATAAGAAGCGATGAGAAAATTGATGGATTAATTAACCATCTGCCTTGCCCGGCTCTTAAGCAGGAAGAAAGGAGAACATGGGAAGATCTAATCTGGATCCCAGTGCAATTCCTGGCATGTGGTTTTGGCAGTATAATTAAATTAATAAACCCCTGCTTTGATGAAAACAGCTTGCAAAGTTACAGTCTAGTTCATTGTATCTACTGTTATTGCTGGTGTTTGTTAAAAATGGTGGCAGCATGCATTAGCTGTAAAGAGTTAAATACAAATACACCAAGGGCAGTAATAGCTAATTTATTTATTGGCTAACCCATTTATTATATATTTAATAGCTTCTTGTAAAAATATTGCTGGATGCTATTTACTGTATAGGGTTTTTTTAAGAGCCAAAGTTATATATAGTAAATGTGAAATATGGGTGGAGGAAAGTATAAGGAAAGGAATGCTGTAAACTATTTACATCTTAAGTAGTTTGCTAAAGCCGTATTCTCTAGAGTAGTTTTAACTTTTTACGATACACAGCCATAAAGTGTTCTAGCTGAATCTCTTCCCAAGTTACCTTTAACAGATACAGGTGCATCCTTTAAGGTGTATGAAAATGCAGTGATAGAAAGGAAACATGCACACCTGTTTCAGAAACAGCAAACCAGGCTCACACTAAGTGTGTGATATGTGCTCAGACATGTGTTGTTTTGTCATGTAATGTTTAGGCCTCCAGCTGCTTACAAATACCTCTACTATTGCTCCCATGAGCAAAGGGAGAGAACTTATCTATGATTCAATAGTAGAGCATTCACTTTGCATGCACAAAGTTTCAGGTTCAATTACCAGTGTCTGCAGTTCAAAGAACCAGGTAACAGGTAATTGTTCCCTCCCTCATGCCACTTCTCCAGTCAACAAAGTGCCACTCAGATAGATTTTTGTCCCCATGGGGTATAATATAGGCCCCTGTATTATGCCTGGGTTTTTTTTAACTGCTGAAGATAACAGTAAAGGCTATTGTTATTCAGGGAAATGACTTGGAGGAAGGGTTAAACCCCCCCTTCCTCAATATATCCCCCACAAAGAAAATGAGTGGTTGCTTTTTAAGACCAAAACTTGTGTCAGGAGTTCTTTGTTATTCAGGGAAATGACTTGGAGGAAGAAAGTGTTAACCCCCCCCCTTCCTCAATATATCCCCCCCAAAGAAAACCAGTGGTTGCTTTGTAAGACCAAAACGTGTGTCAGGAGTTCTAGGCACACAGCTCAAATGTCACACGTAGTTTGACAGTTGCCATCAGCTGCTTGATACAGTAAGGGCTTGTGATATGTCCCTATCTGAACTGATGAAAATGTTTGCCTTGGAGTGATGAAAGCTTACCATGGATTGAAAATTTAGATATTAGTTATTTAGGGGAATTGCCTAGTCTGTCTGCATAACCATTGTATCTACTTGGTTAAACATTTTATATTATATGTAACTCTGCCATATGATAAATAATAATCTTGCATACCGTTCATAACAAACTTATTGTCCTTCTGATGTGCTTCCCGGCTTGCTAGTTAAAATTGTTTTCCACCCTGACCTGGATAGCCCAGGCAAGCCCAGTCTCGTCAGATGTCGGAAGCTAAGTAGGGCCAACTCTGGCAAGTATTTGGATGGGAGACCTCCAAAGAATACCAGGGCTGGGAGGCAGAGGCAGGCTATCAAGCCGCCTCTCTGAACGTCCTCCATGCCCCAGTAGGAGTCACCAGAGGTCGCTATGACTTCCAGGCATGGACACACACACATACACAAATGCAAAAATACCAACAAAAAAGAGAGAGAGAGAGATTGTCTTTGCAAGTCCTGCTCTTGGTACCCCCTCTGGTGAGGTGAGGCAGGTAGCAACCAGAGACAGGGCTTTTTCAGGGGTGGTGCCACATCTTTGGTATACCCTGCACCTTGAGATCTACATGGTTTCTACCTTCCTGTTCTTTAGATGCCAGGACAAAACCCTGGCTTTTAACTAAGGAATGCCATATTTTTAAGCTGTTCTTACAGTCTGCTTCTAGGACAAAGACTATTTTTATGGATATAATTGATGTTTCTGATTATTGGTTTTTATGGCTTGCTTTACTAGTGATAATTTTATGGTTGTTTTCAATGATGTATTTGTTTCTAGCTTTTGAGCCATCTCAAGCAGGTATCTGAAGAGGTGGCATGGAAAGTTCCTAAGTAATAAAAAGTGTCTGACAGCTGTTTCAGAACAGCATGATTTTTTGAAATGACTTGTGTGATTTTGAAATCTGGTCAAATTTCAGAATTGCAAGTCACATTTAAAATGTAAATTTCAATTGTCAAAGGCAGTGTTAAAGTATACTTTAATATATTAAGTCTTTTTTAGGAATTTTTGAACAGTAGCAATACCATCCATGGGCTTCAATGAATGGGCTTAAAGGGGTGTAACTCTGCTTAGGGTTGAATAAACTGTATCATTAACTTGCCAGCTTGTTTTATCTGCATTTACAATGGGTATTTTTTTAAAAAATTAAACACATATTTGAACTTTTGTAACAAAATTCATATTAGAAAAATTTACTCAACCCTTAAATTTGTTTCACCTTTATGACATACTCTTGTTTGCACATCCACCGGTAACCTGGTAGCCTGGTAGGGCTGTGCAACCATCAATTTACTAATCAAAACCCAACAAAAACAACAATTTGCTAAATTGGTAAACACTCCGAATCCATTCAAACTGACTGTTTATTCTGGTGCCTTGCTAGCTGGTTTCATTGTCCTGGGTAGTAGGAGGCAGGAAAGGCTGAGGCACTGAGGGGAGATAGAGCAATTCAACATCAGTGGTTAAGGGCATCATGGAGACACCATCTAGTCAGAAGAGTTCACATGGGATTAGTCAGATTGGGTTTTGTGCTGAACATTTTTACTTGATGCCAGTGATTGCACTATCTCAGGGGATTTTAGAGGTCTTACTGTATAAAATCTTGTGGTGACATTATTTTCTTTTATCCTCCCTACTAGTGAAGTTAGTATATGCTCTGCGTGCATTCATTTAATAAGGGCTTTGGAATGTGAGGGTTGCTTTGCTCACTCCACTTGTTTCTGACTGATGTGTGTATGTGTATTTGATTGATAGCCCTGACCTGCACTGCGATCAGACGAGCTGTTTGATCCGATGTCGTTGCTTCTCCCCTCTGAATTAAAAATACTCGTTCAAACAGTGACATCTCTATCCCGTTTCCCCGTCGTCGGTGCCCCATTCTCACCCACGACTTTCCTGACACTGGAGAAAGTCTTGGTCTTTACAGATTGAACTGGTCTCACCACGCATTTCCTGATGTCTGAACTCTCTCTTGTGAAATCAAGTCATTTGGGAAGTCAGCTCACACACTTCTGTCTGCGCGTCATTTTAAAAATTCAGTTAGCGATGTGTGCATAAGCAGTTCTTCGCCCCAGGGTTTTGAATAACTGTGCATTTCTGCACTCAAACATTCTTTCTGGACCGGGAGCCCCTGGGGGAGTTGTTTTTGAGCCACAAATCCCCCCCAAACCTCACTCTTCTGTTTTTTGGAGTTGGAAAGCCATGAAAATAGTTCCTAGTTAGGCTCCCATATCGGCAGGAAGCCTGGCATCCCTAATTCAGGGAGACTTGGGCAAAACTAGAAAAACTTCAAAATCTAGGCAGCCTTGCTTCTGTGTAAACTTGGGCTGAATATCTGCCTCAAAAGTGTGTGCAGTGCTGTCTGGGCATGGGCCTTGGCTAAATTGTAGGGTGGATGTTAACCAGACTATAGAGCTCAGTTCTCCTGGAGAAAATGAATGCTTTGGAAGGTGGACTCCATGACATTGTCCCCACTGAGATCCCTGTTCTCCCCAGGCTCCATCCCCAAATCTCCAATAGTTTCCCGGCCTGGAGCTGGCAACCCTACTCTCCATCCCAGCTTCCCCCATGCAAACTGTGTTAGCAGAAAAAGGGTTTTCTGCTTCAGAGTTGCTATTTGAGAGCATCCCATGATTGACACAAGGGTAAATGTACTGAAGTCAATGTATTCCAAGGAAGAGAGGCAAAGCGAAGAAGGCTGAGAGGGTCCGCAGTACTTGGCGGACGGATCATGGAGCTGTCAATATGGAGTGGAGCTTCGAATGAAGCATGCATGAATGAGTGTGCATGCATGGAAGACAATTCTAAAAAGGATTTTGCCTGACCACCCACTCTATGGTTACCGGACAGCAATAATCTGAATGGTCAACCACAGAGTGAGCTTGCGGTGAGGCAGGTTAAGGGTGGCATGTGTGGACAAACCTCTCCAGAACAAACAACACTGCATAAAATCGAGGTGCAGCCAGACTGCACCAAGCCGGTCATCTGACCACAGCCCTGGATAGACCAGGATAGCCTCATTTTTTTGTCTGAGCTTGGAAGCTAAGCTGGATCAACCCTGGCTATTAATTGGATGGGAGACCACCATGGAATACCAGGGTTGCAACATAGTGGAAGGCAAAGTCAAACCACCTCGGAACATCTCTTACCTTGAAAACCCTATGAGGCCACTATAATTCAGCTGCAACATGACAGCAAAAAAAAAAAAAAGCTAGCATATACATGAGAGAGATCAGATTAGACTGATTGTGAGGTTTGTACTCAGTGAGGACTGTACCCAGTCCTCCGCACACTCTTTTACTGCTACAAGTTCTAGGGACTCGCATCACTCTTGAGACTGATCAAGAGAGAGATCTTAGTAGAGTCGTAGTAGATAACTCACTGAAAATGTCGAGACAGTGTGTGACTGCAATAAAGAAGGCCAATGCTATGCTGGGGATTATTAGGAAGGGTATTGAAAACAGATCAGCCCATATCATAATGTCCCTATATAAATCAATGGTGCGACCTCATTTGGAATACTGTGTGCAGTTTTGGTCTCCACACCTTAAAAAGGATATTATAGGTTCAGAAAAAGGGCAGAAAAGGGCAACTCGAATGATAAAAGGGTTGGAACACTTTCCCTATGAGGAAAGGTTAAAGCGCTTAGGACTCTTTAGCTTGGAGAAACGACGACTGAGGGGTGACATGATTGAGGTTTATAAGATTATGCATAGGAAAGAGCAGGTTGAGAAAGAGGTACTTTTCTCCCTTTCTCACAATACAAGAACTCGTGGGCACTCCATGAAACTGCTGAGCGGTCGGGTTAGAACGGATAAAAGGAAGTACTTCTTCACCCAAAGAGTGATTAACACATGGAATACACTACCACAGGAAGTGGTGGTGGCTACAAGCATGGACGGCTTCAAAAGGGAATTAGATAAGCCTATGGAGCAGAGGTCCATCAGTGGCTTAGCCACAAGGTATAGATAGGGACTCTGGGGCAAGTGATGCTCTGTCTTCTTGGTGCTTGGGGGGGGTCAACAGTGGGAGGGCTTCTAATGCCCTGGCCCCACTGGTGGACCTCCTGATGGCACTGGTATTTCTGGCCACTGTGTGATACAAAGTGTTGGACTGGATGGGCCTTTGGCCTGATCCAACATTGGCGTCTCTTATGTTCTTATGTTCTATTATTTGCATAGAGAACACAGTTCAAGTATTACACTGTGGGGGGTTTCCTCTCACAGTGACTGAATGGATTGCACACACATTATCATCTACAGTGTGGTACTATTTGTGTGTATTTAGTGCATGGCTTTGTTATTGCTAGCACTGCACAGGGTTCTTTACCACAAGTGCACACCCTCATTGAACACCAAGGAACAGAGAACAGCGATTTGTGTAGTGTAGCTGGCTTCTGCCCCTTGTGCCCATCATCCAGTCCTTCAGTTAACACATCTGCTCCAGACTCCAAATGTGAGCTCTGTTGAAGAGCAATCCTTAGCAGGTTTACTCAGAAGTAAGTCCCATTTTAATCGGTGCTACTTTTACTTTGTAACTCTGCCTGCTTATTGGGACACCTGATTGCTACCTCTGTCCATTTTTCCATGCTGGCTGTTCTCTGGGGTAGCTTCCCTCTGTCTACTCTGCGAGTCAGAATAATGGCCTTAAAATAGGGATGCGTTTTTCTACCTACTTGAAGTTTGGCAGGAACAATTTCTTGGTTGAATTGTATAATTACTGTAGATGACATCCTAATGAGATCAGAAACAAACGATCTACACCCAGAAATGCATTTTGCTTTTAATGGCCTGTAAACTCTCTTTTCTGCCTGGAACTGGACATGATTGCAACAATCTTTATGAATTTCATCCCAGTAGGATGGAGAAACAAAAAAAGCATATTTCCCATGGAAACCAATGGAAACATTCCAAAATGATAAACAAATCCAAGTGAGGTAATCAGGAATAAAGCAAATATGAAGATAATAATTGCCAAAATAACCCACATCCAATTTCAACACACTCTCTCTCTCTCTCCCTTTCCACCCCTACATGTTCTTTCCCACCCATACATGTACACTGCTGTATTAATAGATAGCAAATTTGAGTGTCTTGGTCTTTCCCTTACAATTATCCAAACTATGGGCTGTTAGGAAGCACTGAGAGAAATCAAAAAGATCTTACTCAAACTCGATCGAATTAGCATGGAGTTTTGAGCTCACCGTGTATGCTCCACCCTAGCCCTTGAAATCCCCCCCAGCAAGTCTCCCTCCATATTTAAAGTATTGTACTGTTCCCATTCACTGCCGAGCATTTATCCTAGATAGACTGAGTGCTTTGCCTGCAGCTGAGTTGAAGGGGTGATTTACTAATATGCCATTCTCTGGATGCCTCTGTTGTGCCTCTTGCATGACTGAGACCACTTATCACATTCTGTTATTTTATGAGCAATGGTTTTCATTGTGAGAACTTCTGATTTCCCCTGTTTTGAGCAAGTACCGACTTGCCATTGAACCTCAGGTAGTTTCCTTTTTGTTGGCTGACATTAGTCCTGCAGTCACACAATCTGTGGCAAAATTCTTGTCTATTATTATATTTTCGAGACACTTTCCTGCTAAGTAGTAATGTGACAATCTCGTGATTTTACTAGTGGTTTAGACAGGAGGGCTTGGCGTGATGTGGTCCATGGGGTTGCAAAAAGTCAGACTTGACTGTGGGACTGAACAACAACAACAGCTAGTTTCCCACCCTCCCCTCATGCATTCTAGCTTTTACCTAGCTGAGTCATCTGTATAGATCAACTGACTGCATTTTATTTTTCAGAAAGTCCTAAAAAAGCACCATAATGGGGTTTAATTTGTAATTAAAGGCAGTTAGGATCAGGTATAAAGGTTATGGTCCCATCTACTTTGCCTGCATTTCTGAAACAGATAACTTTATTCTGCTTCCATGTTTGTATTTGACCCTTTTGTGTCATCTGGATTCTGTTTTCTCTCTGTCCTTGCTAAAAGAGAGATTTTATAAAGTACAGTTTGGAAATTCTTCTGTAGGGATAAAATATTCTGTATGAAACAGAAGAAAAACTAATAGAAAATTTGCTCTATATTCTTATTGTTGCTACAGTAATACATACACCTGATAGTTTCCAAAATAGATGCACAGTTAGTTTTAATATTGCTTTGATGGGAGTCCACCTAGTTACTTTTTATGTCAAATGGAAATCTCTTTCGTTAGGTTAAAATAAAAAGATTTTGCTCCAGCATTAAAACTTATGTTATATCTACTTATGTATTTCTTGCAGAAATGTTTTAAAAGACAACATAAATTTATGGCCCTGTACAGGAACATCATGGTTTAATCAGGATGACAAAATGTGACTTACACAGGAAGTATGCTGCTTTTTGGATACTTATGTTGACTTTAGTCCCTTGTGAATTAAACCATTTAAAACAAGAAATGGGAAAAATCCTCCTAATCTTCCTTTTGAATGAGCCGTGAAATAGGATCCATGAACTGCCTGAAGTGTGAAGAGGTTAGCATGGCTTGGTTCCAAGATCTTTCTATGAGATATTAGGAGATTTATTCTCAGCTGAAAAGCTGTAGGGGAAATGGTCATAATTTTTGATAAAAAAAACATAATGTGTATCTAAAAATACCTCCACAGGTTCACTGCAGAAGTCTTAGGAACCAAAGACCTTCTTTGAAATGTATTTGAAATACCCAAAGTTTGCAGATGTATCATATATTTGGTTATAAATCACCTCCTACGAATATAGGGGGGGATGGCAGCTTAATTCATTGGGTTTAGTTTGGGCAAAGCATGTGTTTCTTTTTTCTCAGCCGAGATTAAGGAAGGCTCAGGCAAGACCTTTGAACTAGTGTCTCTAGCAGATTATGTTCCATTCGTAATGTAGTAAATAGACATTCTTTGTTACTTTATGACACAACTGAGCTGCAGATTCTATGTGAAATGTTTTGGCCTTGGTCCAAAAGGCAAAAAATATGTATTTGAAAGAGTAGCTGCATGCAAATTTCCCCAAGAGAAACCTCTGGTCCAGATTCTATCAGGATGTATTTGCTATTGCCAATCTTGGGGACAGGGGGAAAAAAAGCAGGCTGTGTTCAACCTTCTGGTCCCTAAGGAGATGATTAGCAGGACAGAACACAGTTTATTGTATTGTGAATTGGGCTTTCTGCCTAAGTTACTAATTAAATCACCTTTCACTTCTACTGCTAGTCATTTTAATATGAAATTCTAGGTACAGTGAATATACATGAGTGTTCAACTCAGTATATTCCCAATCTTTGGAAGGGGGATAGATGCTAATTTCCCTCCTGAAAAAATCCGTGATGGGATAGAAGGATGGGACAATAGCCTTATCCGAGAACATGTGTATGTGTTTGTATTATCAGTCTAGTACCTGCATTCTTTCTTCCCTGGAATTCCTTAGACTGATTCCACAAAAGCAGTTGTTCTGCCCTTGGTTTCCTGTTCCCCCCCGTTGTACTGCTCAGTTTCCCACTATTTGCTGGGTGGCTGCATTTTGACCCGCATCTCCCCCCAATTTCCCCTGTAACTTCTTGATCCTTATTTTTTAGGATCAAGAAGACACGCGGGAAATCGGGGGGAGATGTGGGTCAAAATGCGGCCACCCAGCAAATAGTGGGAAATTGAGCAGTACAACTGGGGAAACCGGGAAATTGAGGGCGGAACAGCTGCTTTTGTGGAATCGGTCTTACTGTGTATGTATTTTGTGAAAGTGTTTTGATGCTGTTGAGAGTGGCAGCAATTCAACACCTCCATTTCCATTTAGAAAATCAGAGCTGCTCTTCCCAGATGTTTGTTTGCTTCCAAAGGAATGGGGGTCATTGTCTGTTTGCATTTATCCTGGAATAATAATTCACTGACTGATGGATTTCACTGTGTGGTTTGTTTCTGAAAGGACTTGACTGAAAGGACTTTGGAATGTGAGGGTTGCTGAAAGACTGAATGGTCTTGAAGGAGAAACAAAGACTTTTGACATATCTTGTGATCTGCATTGTTTCACCCTTATTTTAAGTGTACATGTTGAAAAATAGCAGGGTTTTTACAGTCTGGTATGCAGAGGTAATATTGTGACCTGGATGCCCAAGCCAGATCTTGGAAACTAATCTGGGTCAGCCTTGGTTAGTACTTGGCTGGGAGAAAACCAGGAAAGTCTAGGGTTGTTACAGAGGCAAGCCATGGCAAATGTCTCTTACCTTGAAAACCCTATGGAGTCACCTTAAGTTGTCTGAGTCTTGATTGCATAAAAATACAGAGGAATATTCAATAAAGGTTGACCTAACCATTGAAATCTGTTTTGAGAGACTTACCAGAGCGCAGATAGGCGTATGGGCGAATTTCAGAGACTTTAGCAAGTTCTCACAAAAGTAAACAATCCATAAAGATGGCGGGGAAGAAGGCAGAGAAAGACAAACTAGCAAAAGTGAAACCAGCGGGGGGCATGAGCCCTCAACCGGAAAAGGTCACTGAGTTCTCCAAAATGTTGGCAGATTCCTTGCGCTCTCTGCTGGACCAGATGACTAACATCAAACAACAGCTGACAACTTTAAATCAGAACCTTGCAACTCAGCAGCTCCAACTGACTGAAACTTTAAAAATGATGGAGCAAACAGCTGAGAAGGTGAAGGAAATGGATGCCAACACTAAAAAAGTTAAGAAAAAGGTTCAAAAGCTGGAAAAGAAGCAAGCTTCGGAAGAATCCCAACTTTTACAGCTGCAAATGGAGAAAGCAAATTTGGTCCTCCGGTTTCAAGGGGTCCCAGAATTAAAAGGTGAGAATCTAAAGCAACTTTTGAGTGAAGCATTAGCCGCAGTTACATATTTGAAAGCGAAATATCTTGCGAATGGAATGGATGTGGTCTACAGGTCCTATTCCGTGTACATCAAGAAGAATAATCTGCCTGGGGAGATATTGGTCAGATTCTCGAAGAGGCATGTGAGGGATTCAATCCTGAAAGCAACTACAGGAATACCCTTAAAAATTGGGGACAACATCATCAGGATTCTAAAAGACATCCCATTTGAAATAAGGCAAAAGAGAAAGAAATATAAAGACTTAATCCTTTCTCTACAAACAAATAGCATTGCCTACAGATGGTTAATTCTAGAAGTTGTCATCTTCAAACTACATGATAAAAAATAAAAGATTGACTCTGTCCTTAAAGCACGTGAGTTCCTGAGATTGCAGTTGGGAAAGACAGGCAAGGTGGCTAAGGAAGAAGATGACAGCAAGTCCAGTGGCGAATTGGACTTGATGTCTTCCGATGAGGACTCTGCTTCCGATAAGGAGCCGGCTGCCCCCAAACGTGCATATCAATTGAGGATGAGAAAAGATAAAACAAAATGAAGGCTGAAGGACTCTGAATTGTGCCCTAAACTTTTGGTTTTATTATTGGATGCTCTTGGGATTCTCTTAAACAGATAAATCAATAGATAAAAAGATAAATAATTTAGCATAACTATGTTCAAAGTAATACTAACAATTTAAGATTAACATTCATATAAGCTGTTGTTATGATCTCCTATTCTTGGGGTTTTAGTTATTAGTGGTCTTCTTTCTTTTCTCCCTAGATGTAGTTACCCCTTCCTAATTTTTTGCTGTAGTTTGTAGTCTATTAAAAATGCAATAAAAAACCCTTCGGGGGGCTAAAAAAATAAAAAAGGTTCACCTTAGTATCACTTACTGCATGGAAGGAAGAGAGGCATGTTGTATCACAAAAACAGTACTGAGAATGACCTCTGAAAAGACCTCTAAATACTTTACTCTGTAAACCAGACAATGTTTAACTTCCAATTTACAGTAGTTGGGGGGGCAGGGGGCTGCCTTGGGGGCAGGGGAAGGGAAAATGGTTGACCTTGTGTTAAGCACAATTTTTAATGGAATTTGTGCAGGAGAATATATGTGCGACTGAACAACAACAACCTTTAGCACATGCTTTGCTTTGAATCTCAGTGAGAAAAGCAAACTATAACAAAAAACAAACATTTTAATAATGTTTTATAGTTGCTTCCACTTTTCCTCCACCTTGGCTGAAAACCAGCTTGGAGTGCCAGGCAACAGAGGCAGTAGCAACATCCCAGACAATAGTAGCAAGGAATCCTTAGTAGCTCAGTTCAGGTTCTAGATAGGCAGTGTTGTCTTCTTCCTTTTTGGAATCCTAGTAACTTCAGTGCTTCCCAAAGTACTAGACAACTGAGGTCTGTGTGTGTCTCATTTGCAGACAGATTGCTGGGCTTTGCTAGTGAATCCTCTTTTTTTGTCTTTCCATTTTCTTTCTTTTCTTTTCTTACATATTTTATTAGGAATGTTCTAGATAAGGCAAAGACAAAAGATTAAGCACAAACATAACTGTAAGCAGGGCTCTAGTCGGGGGGGAGCTCTTGTCTTTCCATTTTCTTTCTTTTCTTTTTTTACATATTTTATTAGGAATGTTCTAGATAAGGCAAAGACAAAAGATTAAGCACAAACATAACTGTAAGTAGGATTGACAACTTGTGGGTGGTGGCTGAAGATCTCCTGCTCTTACAACTGATCGCAAGGCAACAGAGATCAGTTCACCTGGAGAAAATGGCTGCTTTGGAAGGTGGACTCTATGGCATTGTACTCTGTTGAAGTCCCTCACCTCTCCAAACCCCACTCTTCTCAGGCTCCATCCCTAAAATCTCCAGGTATTTCCCAACCCAGAACTGGCAACCCTAACTGGAACTAAGATAGTTTCAGGTGGGTAGCCATGTTGGTCAGAAGCAACAGAACAAAGTTTGAATCCAGTGGCACCTTTAAGTTCAACAAAGTTTAATTCTGGGTATAAGCTTTCGTATGCATCTTTCAGAAACCTGAAGAATATCTGAAGATACCTGAAGAAGTGAGCATGCACACAAAAGCTTATACCCAGAATTAAACTTAGTTGGTCTAAAAGATGCTGCTGGACTCAAACTTTGTTCTGTAACTAAGAGAGAACTTTTCATGAAGGAAGTTATACATGTAAACCAGTAAACAAGAATATTATGATATAAAACCAAAAGTCCTTACATACAGCTCTATTAAATTTACATGTGTGTGTGTATGTGTGTGTGTGTATTATATACAAAAAATGAAAGAAAATTACATTAACACCGTGGGATGAAATGGGAACTTAGACAACTAGAGCAAATTTGGCAACGAACTCGCAATGAAGCTGCAAGAGCATCTTGTAAGATTTTTATGAAATCCTTTGAGCTGGTGGTGAAGGTTGTTAAGAAGGAGTTCTATACAGCCTCCATCACATCCACTAACTCTCGCCCAGCATGATTGTTTAGGGTAATTAGGTCCTTGACATCTCTTACTGAGACAACCCAGAATACTAGGAATTTGGCTATCAGCTGTGAGGCTTTTGCAAGCTTGTTTTTGTGGAGAAAGTCTTGTTGCTCTGCCATGACCTCCCATAAGTAAGTGAGGAAGCCCCTTGGCCATCTTGGGATTCGGTCTTTGAGAACTTTACCCGGCTCTCCCAGGCCAATGTTGACAGGATCCTGGGTGCTGTTAGGCCAACAACATGCCTCTTGGACCTGTGTCCCTCTTGTCTGGTGAAAGCCGGCTGTGAGAGAATACAGGGCTCCCTGGTGGACATTATCAATCTGTCCCTAGATTTGCAAGTCTACCTGGAGGGTTTGAAAGAGGCTGTGGTTGTTCCACTCTTTAAAAAGCCAACTTTGGATCCCTTGGATCCTACCAATTAATGCCCAGTCTTGAATCTTTCATTTCTGAGCAAGGGAATTCAGAGAGTGGTTGCAGAGCAGCTACAGAGTTTCCTGGATGACACATTGGCCCTGGACCCATTCCAGTCTGGCTTCCACCCCGGCTGTGGGATGGAGACAGCTCTAGTTGCCTTCATGGACAAGCTCCGCAGGCAGCTGGATTGAGCCAGGTCAGTGCTGCTGGTGTTGTTAGATCTCCCAGCATCGTTTCACACAGTTGGCCATGATATTTTGGCCCATCACCTCCCCAACATAGGAGTCTGTGAGGCAGTCTTGAAGTGGCTTACCTTGTTTCTCCAAGGTTGGGGACAGAGGGTGGCGTTGGGAGAGAGGGTATTGTCTAGGTACCCCTTACTATGCAAGGTAGCTCAAGGGGCAATCCTCCCCAATGTTATTTAACATCTACATGCTTCCCCTCACCCAGCTAGTGCAGAGGTTTGGGCTGGGGTTTCACCAATAGGCTGATGACACCCAGCTTTATTTATTTATTTATTATTATTAATTCAATTTATACCCCGCCCTCCCTGCCAAGGCAGGTTCTGGGTGGCTTACATAAAATTCCACATATAAATACAATTAGAACCAAACATAAAACAATCCTACACAGTTCATTTATCAGTTCTCATAAAGTCCTGGAACAAGGTTCTCATAAAGTACTTGAACAGTAGATCTTAAATTGAAGTGCTACTTAGGTGACGATGACAGTTGTGTTGGCATTTTCATACCAGCTCGGCTTATTCAAGTTCATTGTGCAGCGAGCACAGGCTGTAGGTGGTAAGGCCAGGGCACAGGTTCATTCCTCACTTTATCTTTTGATGGGTGGCTGACCAGCCGTGCCCCAGTAAATCTGGCAGGGGGCTGGAGGCTGTGGTGGGATGGCTAAAACAGAGCTGGCTGAGACTGAATCCTTCTAAGATGGAGGTTCTGCGGCTGGGCCAGGAGGGCCCTGGTGCAGGGTGTCAGCTCTTGGCTTTTGATGGTGTGCTCTTGAGATTGGCACCTACTGATCTGAGCTGGCTGATCTGTGTATCACACCTCTGGGATATAGTGCACCTGCGCCGACCTCGATCGGTTCCTCTTGAAAAGCAAAAGGGATTTTCACGCCTACTCCCCAGTCACGCGCCGGCCCCACTGCGCATGACTAAGTCTCTTCTGACTGCCACGCTAGTAGGATCTTCTCTGCTTCGGTCGGTAAAAGTGTGGGCTTTGAGGCCTATTCCTCTTTTTTTCTTCGAATTTTCTTCCAGTGTTGCAGGCGGCACAAGTCTAGGACCTTCAGCTCTCTCCTCCAGGTAGGCCTGTTTTTTGCTTGCTAATCTCCCAGAGGTGTGATGCACAGAGACCACGAAGAAGATAAACAGGTTGCTTACCTGCAACTGATGATCTTCGAGTGGTCATCTGTGCATTCACACCACCTGCCCTCCTTCCCCTCTGCTTTCGGTCCTCTCCTTTTTATTACTCTGAGACTGATGGCAGCGGTCAGAAGGAACTGGCAGGATTGTCATGCCCGTCCCTTAGTCATGTGCAGTGGGGCCAGCGTGTGACTGGGGAACGGGCGCGAAAATCCCTTTCGCTTTTCAAGAGGAACCGATCAAGGTCGGCGCAGGCACACTATATTCCTGAGGTGTGAATGTACAGATGACCACTCAAAGATCATCAGTTACAGGTAAGCAACCTGTTTTTAAGAACTTGAGTATGATCCTGAATGCCTCTTTGACAATGAAGGCCCAGGTCACAAATGTTTGCCAGACTGGCATTTTTTTCTACTGCACCAGGTCAGGCAACTAGCCCCATACCTGTCTCATCCTGACCTGTAATCCATGCAATGGTCACCTCTAGGCTGTATTGCTGTAACTTGCTGACCTGGAAACTCCAACTGGTACAGAATGCAGCGGTGTGCATCCTTACAAGGACACTGCGCACAACACATATCCATCTTGTGCAATGCAAGCTGCACTGGCTTCCGGTGGAGTACCGGATCAGGTTCAAGTTTCTGGCATTGACCTGCAAGGCCCTAAATGATCAGGGACCGATATATCTTCAGGACGACCTCTCCTGGTATACCCCCAGAAGAGTGTTGTGCTCTGCAGATCAAAATCTATTGGTGGTCCCCAGCCCGAGAGACATCCAGCTGTCCTCAACCAGAGCCAGGCCTTTTTTGCCCTGGCTCCAACCTGGTGGAACACTCTGCCAAACAACAACCATGCCCTGTGGGACTTGTTACAGTTCCACAGGGCCTTTAAGACAGAGATGTTCTGCCAGGCGTTCGGTTGAGCACAATGATGGTTCCATCCCCCCTCCTGTGAGACAGCAGCATTACCGGCTTCTTGTGACCATCTCCAGCTACATTTGTCTGTTACTGGCTTTTAACCTGTTTTTAATTGATGTTTTATGATCATGTTATACACCTCTACAAACCTGGCTTGCTCGGGAGGGTGGCTGAAAAATCCAATAAACAAACAAACAAACAAATAAATAAGAGCAGCCACTCAAATGAACATTTAGCCTCCCAGCTTTTCAGAGTCTTTAAAAGGGCCGGCATTTAAATCCTATTGTTAAAATAGCATAAGAATTATTCCATACCACTGCTTTAAGTAAATTATCCATCATAAATTGGAATTACTCCAGCACAAAAGATTTCATTGTGATGATACCCTTTTCTAACCAGCATTGTCTCAAGAATGAAATTGCAGAGTTTGGCCCTGATTTAAGCATACTTATTCAAAAGTAAATCCTGTTGATTACAATGCTGGCATGGGGATGACAGTATTGAAGATCTCTGATTTCAAGGACATTGGAGAAATAATGTCATCCATCTCTTCTGCTGTATATGGTGTACTGTAGTAGCCATCTGGCACAGAGAATTAAATTTCAGGTCACACTGCAGTTGGGTGCAAAATGGAAAATATTTATGCATTTGGTCTGGTACCTTGCTTGAAATCCTTCGCTTCATCTCAAGGACAGTTACTGACATGATGGTGTCAGCAATACATTATTTAATGTAGTCTGGTTTTCCTTCCATTAACTGTGCTTTGTGTCTATTAAAAAACAAAAATACAGAATGTTGTTCAACAGTAATATAATATCTTTTAATAATCTGCCAAAATCAATTAGCTATAGTGGCTCTAACCAGGCCACACATCTATTTAAAAAAAATACGGAAGAATGTGAATAGGCTTTTGATTGATAAGACTTCTTAAAGCTGGCCGAATATTTTAAGGTTTGAAAAATCCAGGTTCGGAGCTTTGTTTGTTCCCTGCAAATACTTTGGGTGATATTAACTTGTTTCCTAGCTGTCTTCCCATTTTCCATATCTATTTGAAATCTCTCACACTTTGAAACTGTTGCATAAAATCAAGATCAAACAATAATTCTTTACATGTTCTAAGGCTTTTTATACAGATCCCCATTTTTCCATGGCAAGTATCCAAAGACTTACTTTAGTTATGCTTACATGAGTCTTTGTAGGATATTCTTTGTTCCTAAACTTTTTTCTTTGAAAAGCAAAGCTCTGTGCCATATGACAACCACTTCATGTAAAACTCTTCTCAGATTTAAAAGTTGCCTGATGAGCAACTCAAATTGCCTGATGAGCTACTCTTCCAGAGATGCTGTTCTAATACTCCAAATTCCACGCTTATTTGGATTCTAGCCTATATATGTGTGTGTGACACTTCATAGTACAGCCTATTTTGAGGGATTGCAATAAAAAATAAAAAATAAAGCAACAAAGAGAATGGTGACAGGTTTAGTGTGGTATGAACTTCTGTGGGCCTATAACATTATACCCTGCTGAGGTGGTTCTTCTCCCCCAAACCCCCTTCCTCAGGCTCCACCCTCAAATCTCCAGGAATTTCCCTACCTGAAGATGGCACCCCTGTTTTAAAGCACATTAATGAAAGCAATGCTTGACCTGCATTTTCCAAAGTTCATGTTTCTCGGTCATTTGCATATTTGATATGTAACCAATGTGCATAATCTATATTCCACTCCAGTAGAGAGTATACGTGTAGGCAATATTTATTTCACACTCCTCCTCCCCCTTCCCTCTCAGCTGGTGTACAAAACCAACAAAATATAAAGCGGTTCCATAAAACCAATATTATCCCTTCAAAACATATCAGTAGGGTATTAAAAACAATAGCCTAATTATAACAGTTTGCCCGACAAATACTACACAGCTGTCTGGTATTTGTATTATATATTTCTCATTTCAAGGGGGATGATGTCTAGTTCACTTTAACTTTTTGTTGTTGTTGTTGTTTGAAAGCCCTGTAGGGAATTGTAAGCAGCTGCTGGAACAGGTGCTAAGCCTACAACCAGTTTTAAGAGTTAACTAAAATATTATATTTTAGACCCCCCAAAAAAACCCAATTACAAGTATGAATTCAATTACAAAAGGCTTATTGCCTTCTGTGTTTCTGCTCTTCTCCTTACCTGGCCAGTCTGCTATTGTTTAATTCTCTGCTGCATCTCTGCTTGCTGGGCAGCTGAATCCCAGGTGCCTCCTACACAGCAAACGCAGGCTTTAGCAATTCATCTATCAGCTTGTCAATAAACACACAAGGTTAATGTACCTGACATAACAGGAAACAGTCAGGGACCTAACTCAGCCGAGGACTTTGCTTGACATTCTGTTTCATAGCAGACAAACAAACCCTATTCCTTGGCACATCAGATAGTCCAGACCTTATCTAAACAGAAGCTTCACAATGAAGAATCAGTATGTTTTGATTTGGCTGAACTCTATGAACAATCACACTGCCAGGAGTAATGATAATGCTGATTAATCTCTAGGTATGTCTATTTGAATATTTGCCAATCCAATCCAGATATAGTCTGACCTTTAATATTTTTAATGTAACTTAATCTGATGCTTAAAAAACATTGCTGTTTTGACTCAGTCCTATTACCTGTCGCCACAGGACAGTCAACATGTATAAGTGCACGTATGGGTTTTGGATCTTGCCACAGTTATTCATGCCACACTCACCGCTAGAATGGACAATTGCAATTTGCTGTATGCTTAGCTGTCCTTATGGGGCTGTGGTGGCTCAGTGGTTAAGACACTGAACTGCAGACCGGAAGGTCGGTAGTTCAGCAGTTCAAGCCCCAAGTGCTGCATGACGGAGTGAGCTCCCATCTCTGGTCCCAGCTCCTGCCAACCTAGCAGTTCAAAAGCAAGAAATTGCAAGTAGATAAATAGGTACCGCTTTGGTAGGAAGGTAACAGCGTTCCGTGCACCTCGGTGTCTAGTCATGCCGGCCACATGACCACAGAAATGTCTTTGGACAGCGCTGGCTCTTCGACTTGGAAACAGATGAGCACCGCACCCTAGAGTCAGATTCGACTGGCTTTCGAGCAAGGGAAAACTTTACCTTTACTGTCCTTGAAGACACTCTGTATCAGATTATCCAGAATGCAGTTGCTAGGCTTTGACCAGTGCATCATCGTCTACATGCATACAACCAATACTGAGGCAACTGCACTGATTGCCAGTTGGTTTCCAGATCAAATCCAAAGTGCTGGTCTTAACCTTTAAACTCCTAAATGTTCTGAGACCATCATACCTGAAGGACCGTCTCTAATACCGCAATCACTCATACCGCAATCACAGTGATCCACGCGATGGTCACCTAGAGGTTAGACTACTGTAATGCTCTCTACATGGGGCTGCCCTAGTCTCAAACCCGGAAGCTGCAGCTAGTGCAAAATGCTGCGGCCAGGCTGTTGATGGGTCTTTCCACATGGGAACACATCCAGCCTGTGCTGAAAGCACTGCACTGGCTGCCAATAGCATACCGGATTCACTTCAAGGTGCTGGTTTTGACCTTTAAAGCCCTCTATGGTCAGGGTCCAGCATACCTAAGGGACCGCCTTTTCCCATATGTTCCCCAGAGAGCACTGCGTTCAGGAGCCCAATATCGGCTAGATCTCCCAGGTCCCAAAGACGCCAGGTTGGCGACAACCAGGGCCAGGGCCTTCTCAGTAGCAGCTCCGCACTGGTGGAATGAGCTCCTGGAAGAGATCAGGGCCCTGCGGGACCTTTTACAGTTCTGCAGGGCCTGCAAGACAGAGCTCTTCCACCAGGCTTTCAATTAGGAGCCACGTGTGACATTTGAGCCCCTGTGCCCTGGCTTTACCATCTCTAGCCCACCTCTCTAGGTAAATAAGTAGATCAACGGAGTGTGTGGGAACATCATCATGACTGTCACCCGTGGAGTATGGGTCAATCTGAAATTTCTACTCATGCACTTTATTTGAAAACTGTACCAGCACTTTAGGAATGTGATTTATGGATTTTAGGATAATTGATCTGTTTTGGTTGATTAGTTATGATGAATTTTATGATGGATTTTAATTGTATTTTATGCACTGTGTAAGCCGCCTTGAGCCTGCCTTGGTAGGAAGGGCGGGGTATAAATCAAATGAAATGAAATAAATAAATAAACTAGAAGGAACAAAGTGAATTGCCTTTCTTTTAAATACAGCAGGCTAGACTTGTTGAAGTTTTTATACTTATAAATTTGAACATAAGAACATAAGAGAAGCTAATCATTGGATCAGGACAATGGCCCATCCAGTCCAACACTCTGTCACACAGCGGCCAAAAATACCAGGTGCCATCAGTAGGTCCACCAGTGGGGCCAGGAAGCATCAGTAGAGTCCACAGGAGGCCTGACCTCCTGGGCTGATGGCAGCAGCTGATCAAAGATATGGGATGCTGCCTAGGATGACAGTGGAAGCACAGGGTCTCTGGCAGGAGCAGGGGTACACTCCTGGGGGGCAGCTTCCCTCCCCCCAGCAAGGGCAGCCCTCCCCCTGTGGAGCATCTGGCGCCCTCCCTCCCCAAGGAGCCCCAGTGACCCTTCTCACATTGCAGCACTAGGGGCAGCCTGACTTCCACCCTCTGCTCCCTCCTGGGGCCAGGAGAGGTGAGGTGTGTGGTGGCTGGGCTGGCCACGAAGGTGGACACATTGGCACACAGGAGCACAGCCAGGCACGCCTGGCCAGGGCTGGATGAGGAGCCCGCTTGCCTCCTTGCCTTGCCTGTCTGGGTTTACCTGCTGCTGGCTGGCCGGGCGGAAAGAACCTTTCAGCCCAGCCCCGCCACCTCTGCTGCTTCTTGGGCTGCTGCTGCTGGTTGTGCTGCCCTTGTACTCCCATCAACAGGTCGACAGGCAATCAGGAGGGAGGGGGAGCCAAGGCTCAGGGAGGGAGGCCCATAAAAACCACTAGGGGTCCAGGCCCTGTGGGCCCCATGGTAGCTACAGGCCTGGCCCATACCTATCAGCTGCTGAGAACAGCACTGGTGGCAAGAGTTTCATTGCCCTCTGGGGTAGGGCTGGCAGCAGTGGGCAAACCCACCAAGGGTGGGGCAATGCAAGGAAATGGTTAAGAGTGAGACATGGTCAGAAAAGCGAGGGGTGGAGCTGGGCCTGGCCAGTGCGGCAGAGCCCACAAATAAAAAGATATTGTGAAGGAAGGCAAGATAGCTGGGGAAGGCTGAGAAGACACAGGCAGGGGAGGAAGGGAAGCCAAGAGGAGGAGCCGGAGCCATGGCCCTGGGGAGGACAAGAGGACTGGACCTGGCTGGATTAGAGGCCCCTAAGCCTGTAAAGGGGCAGATCAGGCAGGTAAAGGAAACCACACTTATGTGGATACCTGTTTGGAGCTGTTTACTGGCAATAGGGTTGCCACCCTCCAGGGAGTGACTAGAGATTTTATGGGATTATAACTGATCTCCATTTCACCAGGAGAAAATGGCTGCTTTGGAAGGTGGACTCTATGGCATTATGGTTGAAAAATCGTACCCAACGAGTGCTTGTACATGGCTCTGCATCTACGTGGAGGGAAGTCTCCAGTGGAGTGCCACAGGGCTCGGTCCTAGGCCCGGGGTTGTTCAATGTTTTTATAAATGACCTGGAGGAAGACATAGAGGGGATGCTTATCAAATTTGCAGATGACACAAAGCTAGGTGGGATTGCTAATTCTGAAGAAGACAGAGTCAGGATTCAAAATGATCTAGATAGGCTAGAACAGTGGGCTGAGACAAATAAAATGAATTTCAATAGAGATAAGTGCAAAGTCCTACACTTAGGTACAAAAAATCAAAGTCACAGATATAGAATGGGAGGGACTTGGCTTGACAGCAGCACATGTGAAAGGGATCTAGGTGTTCTGGTTGATCACAAGCTAAACATGAGCCTGCAGTGCGATGTGGCTGTGAAGAAAGCTAATGCAATCTTAGGATGCATTAACAGAAGCATTGTGTCCAGATCACGGGAGGTGGTAGTTCCGCTCTATTCAGCTATGGTCAGGCCGCACCTGGAGTACTGTGTCAAGTTTTGGGCACCACATTTTAGGAAGGATGTTGACAAGCTTGAGCGTGTCCAGAAGAGGGCAACCAGGATGGTGAGAGGGTTGGAATCCAAGTCTTATGAGGAAAGGCTGAAAGAGTTGGGTATGTTTAGCCTGGGAAAGAGAAGGCTTAGAGGGGACATGATTGCAGTCTTCAAGTATTTGAAGGGCTGTCATGTAGAAGATGGAGCAGATCTATTCTCTCTTGCTCCGGATTGCAAGACTAGATCTACTGGGTGGAAATTACAAGGGAGTCGTTACCGGCTAAATATCAGGAGAAACTTCCTAACTGTAAGAGTGGTTGAGCAGTGGAGCAGTCTGCCTCGGGAGGTGGTGGATGCTCCTTCGCTGGACGTTTTCAAGCGGAGGCTGGATGACCATCTTTCGGGTATGTTGTAGGGCTATCTTTCAGCTATGCTCCTGAAGAGTGCAGGGGGTTGGACTAGATGATCTGCAAGGTCCCTTCCAACTCTAACGTTATATGATTCTATAACCAATTGAAGTCCTTCCCTTCCCTAAACCCCAACCTCCTTAGGCTCCACCCTCAAATCCTCTAGGTATTTCCCAACATAGAGCTGTTAATCCTAAACTGCAAAAAGTAAAAATAAGCACTATTAACTTTGTTAAGTCTCTGGCTGCCATTGAAAACAATGACAATATCCTAGCATCCCTTGGCAGGGCTGCAATGTTTTAACTTATTTGTGTGTTTACCTCATTTATACCCTGTTTTTCTTCCCAATGGAGACCCAAAAGGGCTTACATTGTTCTGTTCTCTAGTTTATCTACACAACAACCCTGTGAGATAGATTGAGCTGAAAGCGTGTGGCTGGCCCAGGGTCCCCCAAGAAGCTTCTATGGTTGAGTGGGGATATCATATTCAGGGTCAAGCCTGGCACTGTTGCTCTACTCAGGGTCTCCAAGATATACAAATACAATAGCAATAAGCACAAATAGGTACAGAGGTAAGGTCTACAAACCACTCTGGAGTCAGGGATCACAGATCCAAGGGTCAGGAGGGTTAAAGACTATAATAAATGCAAGGGAATGCTGAAATGGCTTCCCAGTTCACTTGCTGAGTCAACTGAGAAGGCCTTTAAATACCATCTCAGTTCACTTGTGAGTTGCACATCTTGCAAAAACCATTTAAAGTGGCCCCTTTAAATTATTTTTGAAACTGACATGAACCAACCTGGAAGGTTCATGAGAGGTTCGTGAAGTTTGTGAGGGTGGGATGGCACAAACTGAGGTTCGTGAAACACGACCCTGGCCAAGTTCGTCACAAACTTAGGTTCGTAATTCGGTTCATGCCCATCCCTATATACTAGTTCTGAACGTAAAGTGGCAGTAGCCTTCTCTCCAGATGGAGGAAGAGGAGGAGGAGATTGGATTCATACCCTGCTCTTCACTACCTGAAGGAGTCTCAGAGCGACTTACAATCTCCTTTCTCTTTCCCACCCCACAACAGACACCCTGTGAGGTAGGTGGGGCTGAGAGAGCTCTCTCGAGAACTGCCCTTGAGAGAATAAATGGAAATAGAATAAATGATTACGTTTTGGAGCTAGAGTTTGTAGCAGAAAGTAGTTCAAGAATATTCAATGAACTAGTCAGTTTACAAAATGTATGACTCAACACTGATGATACACTTGCATTAATTCATGGATACAGACTAAGTAAAAGTCTATTAAAACAGTTTGAACCAAGCTTTTAATGGATTTCCACAGTGGCTTGACATTTTTAGCAAGAAGTTGTGAAGAATATTTATATATTTAGAGAATTTATATGTCGCCTCTCCAGAGACATGCTCTGAATATAGCCAATGATGTCATATTTCAAACACATTAATCTCTAAAAACACTGGACTCCTAAGGGTATATTTTAGATATCTCTCTGTCTCATCTGGTGCACTATTTTCAATAGAAGCTAAGCAAGCTAAAAAAAAACTTTTTGCCCTTTCTTTCTTTTACAAACAGTTTCCTCCCCACAGTTGTCACAGAAGCAGGTCAAGAAGGGCAGCTAACTATCTACTGAGCTCATTCATAATCAATCACTTGGCAAATTGCAAAGCACCACAAAGCTTGGTGATTAAAATGAAATTATTTACAATGCCAGCTGCCGCTTGTCTGAGATGCAGTGGATTCCTTTATAGTTTAATGTCAGGGATAGGGGTGGGGTAGGATATAGATCTTCAGCCCACAACAAGCTGTTGGCAGTAATGCAGTCTTATTCGGTGTTTTGATGTTAAAGAAATGCAATAAAAGGAAACCCAGTAGGCTGCATGCAGCAGTAGATTTCTGTTAATAGAAACAGGGCTGAATCCCTCCTTCCATGGCAGAGTCTCATCTCATTTGGTTTCTGTGGTCCCCTGTCCCCCCAGAGTGGCATTTTGGGGAGCTATTGTGAATGTAGCAAGATGGGGGGTTAAGACAGTCCCCTTTTATTGATGGAAATCCTTTCCACTGGGTCCAACCCATTGTCCCATAGGTATTCACTTGTATCTAGGTTTATTTAAATTCTATGCAGAGAGGGTTAAATGGAGTTTGATTTTGCATGTATTTCCTGGAATCTAATAGAAGTTTGATTCCCTCAGTCTTATTGCAATTTGGGAGTCCAATGAACTTTGGCTGTGCTCAGTAGCTGTCATGTAACAAGAAAAGAAACTTATTCTTTCTGCTTTACTCCAACATTGACAGTGATCCAGATAGAGAAAGGCTTAAAAGCACTGAAGCACAGTGAGGTAGAAGGAGATGGGGGCAGGGTTTAACATCCCTCAATCACACTTTCTGTTTGAGGGTTCTGCTGCCTCCAGGGGCTGATAGGGAGGCCAAAATGGCCTTTGAAAAGGCCCCTCCCACTAGCCCAGGAGAGTTGTGTGTAGCACCCAGCTCGGCTGCAAGATCACCAAGCTACTCACTCTGCATTGGCTACCTTGCTGGCCTGGGCAAGTCACCTGGCTATACTGCAGCTGTCTGCTGCTGCTCAAGTCACCTCGAACACACAGCTTCCTCCACGGAGTGCAGACATTGGAGTCAATCTCTCATTTCTTTTTCTTTTCGTTTTTCCTTGCACATTTTATGCTAACCCCAGAGTTTCCCTGCTAGTTCCCATTCTGGCAATTTATCCTTACTGTGCTGCAGATTACTATCTTTCAAGTAATGATAGAAAGGTTACAGAAGCAGCTGCTCAATTAATTTTGGCTGCTCTAAGCATTTGTGCTGAAGTATTGTCGTCTATAGGATAGATTTCAATTTTAATCTCAATTTCATATATTCATAATCTGTTAAATTTTATGTCGCCCTATTGTCAGAACCCACAGCTAACAACGAAGTACACGCATTCAGGAACGGTTATACTTTTATTGCAAAGCTATAGATGCAGTAACACAGGCACTGTTAAGAATGGCCACAGCCAGTAGAGCATAATAGGATATAGGGTATTCGCATGCCCCCCCCCCGGCATTGGCCAATTAGGCACCCTCCCGCGCACGGGATAAGTCAGGCAACCGTTAGGTGGCTAAAGCTGAGAACTCGGAGTCTCTCACGGTACATAGGAGCTCTCCAGACAACACAACATCCTCCTGCACATCTGTAGAGATAAGCAAAGGCATAACAGCAAAGGCATAACAGCAGGGATAGGAATGCAATAGCAATTAACAAGACACAGAATGAACTCCCCAACCCCCATGGCAGCATAGCTGACATACCATACTGCCCTCTCAAAAATCAGCTTCTCCCGACCATTCTGGGAGGTCCCCCGGTCAGTCCTCAGAGGAGACGGACCCTTCACGGTAAGTGCCAATGGCCGTTCTCCCTCTGAGGTGGAGGACATCTCTATGGGACCTCCCAGAGCAGTGTCCCTCAGTAGGGTGGGTCGTCGTCGTCAGTAGCAGTCAAGATGTGCTGAAGAACTCTTCTTCTGAATGCTGCATCCGCAGAGGCAAAGGTGTTCAGTTTATAGTGCCAGACAAATGTAGAGATGGAAGTTCAGGTTGCTGCTCTGCACACTTCATCTACCGTCTCCCGGTTTGAGAAAGCTGCGTTGGTGGATGCATTCCTCAGGGAATGCGCCGTGATTCCTTTAGGAACCTCCAGGCCAGCTGCCTTGTACGCCTCTGATATGCAGGCGTATCCTCCTGCAAAAGGAATTCGCCCTCCTTCCTGTCTTCAAGGTTGGAGACAGAAGAATCCTCATCCCTCTGATCCCCTCTGGGTCTTTTATGGGAACTAGGAGGCACCTTGTGAGCTGCCTTGGTAGGCCAGGGAGAGGGACCTTGAGGTGGATAGACCTGCGCACCAGCATGGCCAGAGAGGCCCAATCTATTACAAAAGGAGGACATCTCCTCTTGCATGGCCTGCCTGAAAAATCTCATTAAATTAGATGAGCCCAAATCGGCTCCTGGAGCCACAGGCACCCCCCCCCCAGAGAGGGGGTCTGGCCTGGGGAGACACGTAATGGGGGTCTTACTGGCTCCCAAGCAGTGGTGATCTCCCAGCAGAGGAATCTTGCCACCTCCGGACTCCTGTGCCGCCGATCCAAGATGGCCGCTGCTCATCGTTGTCCGGCTGATTTTGGCAGGCTCCGCTTCTTCAGGCGGTCGATGGCGTTTCTGGGTGTTCTGCGCTGCCGCCGCCTCTGCTGGGTCCGTTGGGGTGGCACAAGCAAGCCCAGAGGGCAAGTTCGCCCCACTGATGGCCGCGGCAAACGTTTCGTCCTCTGCCGAGGAGAAACCGTCGGAGTGCTCTGCTGCCGTCGCCATCTGTCTGCACGCAGCAGCACTCGTCATCCTCTCCGCTTCCTCATTGCTCTTGACTCTCGTCGAGGAGCAGAGAAAGGGAGAGAAATAAAGAGAAGTAAAGAGAAATAAAGAGAAGGTTAAGAACAGGAGAGATTTAGAAGGAGAAAAAAGGCAAAAGAATGTAGCTGAGTGGGAAAGATTTAGTCACCAAAGCAGAGCTTCGACCCTAGCTGCTACTCCCTAAGAGGCAGGAATAGAAACTGGAAGCGGGGCTATTCCCAAGGCACCAAGAGGAAGGGGAGGGAACATGTTTCCTGCTTCCCTAAAGGAATGGTGGGAATAACCCATGGAGATGTCCTCCACCTCAGAGGAAGAACTGAGCTACCTCCATGTAGGGCTGGCAACTCTGGCTTGGCAAATTCCTGGAGATTTGGGGTGGTGCTTATGGAGTGTGGAGTTTGAAGAGGGGAGGAAACTTGGCAGGGATGTAATTCCGTAGAGTCCGTCCACTGAAGCTGCCATTCCTCCAAGGAAATGGATCTGTGTAGTCTGGAGATCAGTTGTAATTCTGGGAGAACTCCAGGCCCCATCTGGAGATGGCAATCCTACCTCCACATGTAAGCGCAATACAGGTTAATTGATAATAACAGGGAGGCAGAAGGTGGGACCAGAGCAATCATGCCAGCTGTCCTAGGAGGGCCATGTACTCAGGGCTAGCTGTTTGTAATCATCTGGACTTATTCTTTGCACAAAATCTGTACGGGTTGTTTATGAATGTTTTGAGTAATTGTCTTTTAAGAATGCACCACCCCTCCATTTACTCTACCGAACCATGGTTCTAAGTCTACCCTGCAGGCACTCTGGTGTTTTTTTGGGGGGGAGTCGCTATCATAACACACAACTAAACCTCATGTTCTCTCAGTAGTCTCTGGCTGGAGATGGCTGAACCTGGCAGCTACACCAGTGGCAGATGGTTGTGCTAGAGGGCGGCCTGCTCTGCTGGAACACATGTGCTGACTGATCATCTGGTCATATTTATACGGTATCTGCAGTCCTCCAGTGTTGCTATATTTATCATAACGCTGTCGCCACCTTTTCTCCAAGGAGCCACAGGAGGCATGGAAAAACCTATTCCATTTTCATCTTCTTAAGAACCTGAGGCTGCGAGAGAGGGGGTGACTTGCCTAAATGCTACACAGTGAGGTTCAGGGCCCGGTACAAATTAAGCCCCCCCACGGTCAAACCCACCACACCCACATCTACTGGGAGGAGTAGCATCTAATGTCCCACTGGCATCTAGTGGGAGGAGTAGCAACCCCCCCAGAAGATATAGTATTCAATGAGATCTGAACACACTGGGAAAGTGGGCGGATATGAATAAGATGCAATTCAACTAGGATAAATGCAGAGTTTTACATCAGGGTAACGAAAATGAGAAGAATACATACTGGATGGGGGACACACTTCTGAACAAGATTTTGGTTTATGGGTGGCCTGTAAGTTAAATTTGAGTAGTCAGTGTGATGCAGTGGCAAAAACGGGCTAATGCAGTCTACAGTAAACATATACATATATAAGGTAATTTTTATTCTTCATATAGTATTTTTCAATTAGTAGAAATATATACACATGGGAAACTATAATGAATTTTTCTTTGTTTCCCCTTCCCCTCTGTTTCTTTCTGTAATAAATATTCAGGATACAATATCTGGCCTTATACTGCATATGTTTTTAACATCTTATGTAAAAGGGGTTTTTTTGAATGTATGTCAAGTTTGTATTTTGGATTGTGACCACTGAGGAAGGCCCCTAGTGGCCGAAATGCGTTTGGTTCAGTTGCACAGCACTAACCCATCTATGTATGAGTGTTGAGAAGTTTTTTATGTCTGAATGTGAATATTTTAAATGGGTCTAAGTTTTTTAAAAATGTGTACACCTGAATAAATTTTGTACTTGTATCATATTTAGTGTCAGCTTAACCCTTGTGGATCCATAGCAGCTTTTTTGAGTTGAGTTTTCCTTCTTTTTCCCCCCTTTTCTTTTCCCCTTCCCTTCCTTTTTTGTTCATGTCTTGGGGTCTATCAACAGAGGCATAACCAGGGGTCACTGGTCCTAGGAGGGCCATGTACTCAGGGCTAGTTATATTATGTGATCAGGCCGCAAACTGCAAATAAGTGAAATCATGAGTCGTGAACCTACAGATGGTGAGGTCTACTGTACAGTTGAATCCGTTAGCCATATCCAGTGTAGACCTTAGAATCTTCCTCAGAGAAAAAATTAATCAGCATTTTAGTTCCCACTTCCTCTAAGCATTCCCACACAGGCCGCATGTTTGAGGGCCAAACTGGACTTGACAGCATCCTTGTGGCCCCCGCAAGAACACCACCAACGACAATTTAAAGACATTTTAAAATGCTGTGAGGGCCCGACCCTGATTGGGCCTGTGGCAGACTGAGGACACACCTGAGAGCCAGTTTGGTGTAATGGTTAAGAGCGCAGACTCCAATCTGGAAGACTTGGGTTTGATTCCCCCACTCCTCCACATGCAGCTGCTGGTGTGACCTTGGGTCAGTCATAAGTTCTTTCAGAGCTGTTCTCTCAAGGGCAGTTCTCGAGAGAGCTCTCTTAGCCCCACCTACCTCACAGGGTTCTGTTGTGGTGAAGGAGATTGTAAGCCGCTCTGAGACTCCTTCGCGTAGTGAAGGGTGGGGTATAAATCCAATCGCCTCCTCCGCCGCCTCCTCCTTCTTCTACCATAGCAGTTTCAGCACTTGAAAAGGCACAAGAGGAAAACAGGAGTGCTTTGGGCTCAATTACAACATTTTAAATGACTGTAAAATGGCAGCCATGAGGATGCTGTCAGATCTAGTTTGGCCCTTATTTATGTGATCATAAACTGGGTGGGGGGGTAGCACAGCCCCTACAATTCATTAACGTCACCAAGTAAATGCACATTGGTTCTTTTCACTCATTTCCCCCCTCTGCATTACCAGCAACTGAAGCTGTCTCTTGACTTTAAGCAGGACTGGACTTTGTGCTCCGTGCTAGAGGAAAAAAGAGATCACAGTAGGAGGTTGCTGATAATCTCCTTTCCTGTAGTCTGGCAGGGATCAGTACACAGACTTGTATTAGTCCACAGACCTGTGGTTAACCACCACAGATTTAGAGGCTGTATTAATATTTGCTGCATTAAGGAATGCAAATGCCTGGACTTGGAGATCATCCAGTGTTTTTTTAAATTAAAAAAAGCCACTGTGGATAAATGCATTGGGGTTGATTTCAGACCCTGCAGGGCTCGCTGTTCATTGCATAACTCCCTGACCTCAGGAGTGACCTTTGCAGCAGTCTGTATTTATGTCGTGGGGCACATCTCTGCTTCAGCATCTGCCCTCCACCAGATATTACCATATTATATGGTAGAAGGCAGAACTTAGCTCAGCTGTCCTTCTGTTAGTGATTTCTTTTCACAATGACAATCTTTTGCGATATTCAGTAATAACAACATATGGATAGCAATAAAAAGAAATCCAAACCTGTTGCCATTTGTAATGAATTTGTTATAATTCTATTCCAAATTGTTTTAGAATACGTACATCTTTAGCCAATCTCTAGTCAACTATGGCCATAGATAAGTCCATAGGTTTTCACCAGCATTTGTCTTGTAACAGACACAACCTCAGGTGGCCATACATGTGAACAGAGAAATGCCAGGGATGAGGACTGCTTAACCCTTCTCCCTCCAGCCATTTTTTCCTACTCAAAATTCCATCCTCATGCTGCTTCATTACCTGGGGTTAAGCAACCTTTCCCTCCATGCACATGTATAGACCATTCCTCTACTCAGGCCTCGGTTCCTGCCAGAGCGCCGGTACGCCACTCTGCCAGTAAGAAGCCCAGGGGGCGGGGACATAAGCCCCGCCCCCCACTCCCAGCAGCCATCAGTCGGGCCAAGGAGCAAGCAGCAGGGAGGTAAGGTCCCTGCAGAGCCCTCCCGTCGCCTGCTGAGGCACCCCCCTCCTTTTTCAGGCCCCGTGCCGGGCCTGGAAAAAGATCAGCCGAGGCGCCCCCCCACCCCGCTGCCTTTTTCAGCCCCCCCCCCATTGGCTATCCTTCCTTGTGGGCTTCCAGAGGCTCGGGGCTGGTAGAGGAGGAGCGCGTGCATGGCAGAGGGTGAGGGAGGGCGCACGGGGCTGTGAGCAAAACTTCTACTCGGTGACCTACTGGTGTTAAGGTTGCAAGCGAGCGATTGGGCTGCTGCTTAAATTAGTGAGGAGGAGCGCGTGCATGGCAGAGGGTGAGGGAGGGCGCACGGGGCTGTGAGCAAAACTTCTACTCGGTGACCTACTGGTGTTAAGGTTGCAAGCGAGCGATTGGGCTGCTGCTTAAATTAGACTGCTCTGGAGCCGTCCTTCCTAAGTGAAGACAAAAGTGTGTA
>NW_015165834.1:217171-217272 GCF_001447785.1 Gekko japonicus | reverse complement strand
CACCAACTTTGCACATTGATAGATTGGAGGAGGGGGGAGGGCTTTTAATACAAATTATGAAGTATTGGAATGTTTGAATTCCCCGGGTTACAGTGTCCCTT
>NW_015165834.1:201689-216015 GCF_001447785.1 Gekko japonicus | reverse complement strand
TTCTGGAGATGATTTTTCTTAGAATGTATTGAAGAACAGAAGCAATTTAACCCTTATATAAGAAAGTGCACACATCTGTCTACCCGAAACATGTGCTTCCTGTGGGAGTAGGAAAGAGTCTGTGCCTGAGAGTTAGTGTGTCAGCTGTCAGCACTTAGGCAATGACAAGGGGTGCTTATCACAGTGATCCTGTCTTCCTTTAAAAAGGACCATTGCCTCACTTAAAATTGCACATCACGCTTATGTTTCTTGCTGATCTTCTCTAGTGCTACCCACCCACACCTGGCAGTCAAAGTCTGAACCTTTAGTGACCCTCTGTTTGCTGCCATAATGGGCTAGAGCCCAAACACAGCTATCAGATGAGGCCAGGACAGTACAGCTTGCATTTCTTATTAGTGAAAGGGAACAAGAGTCCAACAACACCTTAAAGAAAAGACTAACAAAATTTGTGACAGGGCATGAGCTTTCATTAATCATTGCTCACTTTTTCATATACAGCTGGAATGTGAGTCCATCTCTCCTTATATCGTGGAGAGTGAAGTGATTTCAGATGCCAAATGACAATAGCGGGCATTGTTAATGAGAGAAACAACCTAGGTCTCAGTTCAATCCGGGAGTTTGCATTGTCTTGAGCTTCATTATCAATTGCAATTCAGCAGTCTCTCTTTCTAATCTCCATTTGAAATGCCTATCTAAGAGAACTGCCACTTTTAGGTCTGCAACTGAATGTCCTGGAAGGTTAAAATTTTCCCCTTCTGGTTTTTTAACGTTGTGGTTTGTAGAAAAAGTAAGAGTCCAGTAGGAGAGACACTTTAAAATTTCTTTTTTGCCCTGTGTGCAGCCCATAAGGAACATTGGCAAGAAATGTGCACTTTGTACATGTTCCTTCCTCTTCAATTTGTTTTGTGCTTTTGAAGCAGTTTTTCTCCAGGTAGGCTTGCCAGCTCTGAGTTGGGAAATATCTGGAGATTTTTGGGGTGGAGCCTGAGCAGTGGGTGTGGCCTTCTGACACACTTCCGGTGATGTCAGGGGTGGGGCATATGCTAATGAGTTATGCTAATGAGCTCCTGCAGCTCTTTTTCTACAAAAAGACCCCTGGCTACCACTTCCCTAGATGCCCCCTTCCCCTCCAAAAGATATCCTCATTTATAGGAGACTTATAGTCTGAGTGACACTGCCATTTCATTCTGCTTTACATCAAGACCAGGCCTCTGTTTAACCTTGTCAATCCAGTGTTTTATCAAGTAGCATGGGCTTACTCTGCAAATTATTCTCACTTCAAAAAAGAATGAATTTAGAAATAGATATAACTTCATCAAGTTTGAGAACCACTTATCTAGAGTAATTGCAGGATTGGTGTTCTCAGTTTCATAATCTGAACCAGCGTTTTGAGTAGATCAAGATGGGTAGCCATGTTTGTCTGTAGCAGTAGAAAAGAGTGAGAGTCCAGTAGCACCTTAAAGACTAACGAAATTTGTGGCAGGGTATGAGCTTTCATGAGTCACTGCTCACTTCTTCACTTCTTTTGAGTAGTGAGTATTGCATTAGGGCTTAGGAAAGGAGGATTCAGTTCCTTGCTCAGCCATACAGTTCACTGGGGAATCTTGGGCTAGTGTCTCAGTATAGAAATGCAAAAGAGAGCAACTGCGATGATCAGGGGTCATTTCCTGCAGGAGCGGAGCTCCAGCAGTAAAGAGCCCAGAGGGCAGGCACATGCAACAAGCCCCACCCCCTGCTCCCAGCAGCCCTCAGTCAGAGCAAGAAGCAGCCAGGTAAGTTGCAGAGCCCCCTCCCCAGCCCAAAACAGTCCAGTGGCACCTTTAAGACCAAGTTTTATTCAGGTACAAGCTCTCCCTCCTCTGCGAGGACAGATCTGCACATCCCCCCCAATAGCTAGCAATCCAAAATAGTCTAGTGGAGCCTGAGAGGTGGGTGTTGCCTTCTGACACACTTAAGAACATAAGAGACGCCAATGTTGGATCAGGCCAAAGGCCCATCCAGTCCAACACTCTGTGTCACACAGTGGCCAGAAATACCAGTGCCATCAGGAGGTCCACCAGTGGGGCCAGGACATTAGAAGCCCTCCCACTGTTGACCCCCCCTGGGGATGTCAGGGGGTGTGGCATATGCAAATAAGTTATGCTAATTCATTATGCTAATGAGCTCCTGCATCTTTTTTCTATGAAATGACCCCTGCCTCTACTCACAGGCTGCCTTTCATTTTAAAAATAATTGGGGGAGGGTTAAGATAACACAGGTCTTGGAAGCCAGACAGGGCTGGTACTTGGATGGCAGACCACCGAGTGAAGATTCTGCAGAGGAAGGCACTGGCAAACCACCTCTGCTTCTCACTTGCCTTAAAGGCCCCTTGCAGGCTTCACCATAAGTCGGCTGTGACTTGACAGCACTTACATATGGAAGATAACACATGACTGTATGCCATGTCTAGTTTGTGCTTGTATTCTCTATGCTGTCTTCAAAATGAATGCTCCATAAATGAAGGAGTGTAAAGCAGTAACACCACGTTTTATTTGAACGGTTGTGATCTCTTCCCAGCAGAACTGAAGCTTTGGTTTCTTAGCTTCTTAATCACTTCTAGTAATGTAATTTCATGCATGTATGCCTGCTTTATAATAAACACCTCACCATGGGATTTCAGTAAGGATGGTGTTGCGTTTTTGCATTTTTGCAAATTTAAATAGCCTATGTTTTAAGGGCTCCTAATTTTTGCTGTGAAGGAAATGCTGTAATATCCACTGTGTCAAAAAAGTGTTCTATACTCTGCTAAGGAAACTCCTTACGTATTTCCTTGCTGAGAGCTTTCTACTCTCCCTCATCTGTATTGTATACATTGCTAATTAACCATCCAGGATAATCTGGCCCGAATTTCACAAGATGTACAAATGGATGTAAGTTCCACATGCACAATGATTCTTTACTCCCAAAATCTCCTTTCCAAAGGAGCTTTTGCGAGGAAATGCACTGGTCAACCATGGCATGCATTGGTATATATATGACATCATGTAACTTAATTTTTTTTTCCTTCTTGGTGACCTGAACCGTACCATGTTTATGATTCAGCACTATATTAAAGTCAATACACAAGCACATCAGAATGTGGGGGTAGGTTTAGAGGAAAGTTTGAGTCCAGTGGCACCTTTAAGACCACCAAAGTTTTATTCTGGGTATAAGCTTTCATGTGCATGTTTATTGATGTTCTATCAACAATGAAACATACATTTGGGAACAATTCGGCCTTCAGCATAAGCAAAAAGGAATAGCTGATATTCCCAAGAAATGTTTCCCAAGTATGTTTTCTAGGCAGATATCTCAAGCAGCATTTTTGAGATGGAGCTTCCCCTTCTCAGCAGTATATTGGAACACATGCTCAGGAACAGTTGGGTGAGGAAGAGTCAGTATAATATAGTGGCCCTTTACAAAGGACCAAGACATCTTTGAAGTAATTATAATCTTGTATGGGTAACAAACAGAATATTTCAAAGTCCCAGGCTCACTAATATTTGTCTGTCAGGTGCAGCCCCACCTCCACAGTGGCTTCTAATATTCCTCCCCCCTCCCCCTCCTACACTGGACAGGCAGCTGCCTGTCAGGTGTAGGAAAGGAGGTGGGATGCTTACAGCCACCGGGGAGGTTTGCTCAGCAAGATTGCCTTAGCCCTGCTGCTGGCCCAGCCTCCCTGATGCCTTTAAACATCATTTGTAGAATGATATCAAAAGAAGTATACATAGTTGAATGTGGATGGTAAAGATTATTATTTCTCTTTCTGCATGAGTTTCTTTCTCCCATTGAGTTTATTGGATTGTTAGATGTAGACCTTCTGTCAGGGAAAGAAGGTATCTATAGCTCCAACATGCATGCAATTAACTGCCAAAGCCCTAATGAATGGTACTTGGTCTGTTTCCAGAGTGTAAGAAGGAAGCTGTGTGTTACCTGTAATGTTATGACTTGTTTGCATATTACAGTAATTGATGTCGATTACAGATGGTCCGTGAACCTAGAATTGGTTTGCTTACTTGCGAGGGACTCTCAGTGTGTGATCTGGTAGCTCCATCACAGTGGTATAGGTTACATATGTTGTCTGAGTATTTTCAAGGGACATAAATTACAGCAATTAAAACTGAGCTAGAGGGAAGAGAGAGAAATGCATTATTAATTGGCATAGTCATTAACGAGCTGCAAAGGACCTAAAAGAGATATAATGTCAATACTGAAGCACCAAAAGTGACGGAGTGTGTGCTGCAACCAGCGATGGCATTTGGAGCCTGAAGCCATCCAAGACGTGGGCAATTATGCAGAACTTTATGAATCTGCGGATGGAGTTAGCATACCAACAATGTGTTAAATTGGAATATTTTATTAATTTTAAGGGACCATAATTTTCAAGTGGCTACTTCGTAGGGTCAGAATAATATAATTTATGTCGTATTAAGAATGCCAGCCTTTATAAGAAGATACTTACAAAAATAACCATCCATCCAGTCCAGTCAGTGCAAGGAGGAAATTATTATTTATCTATATTCCCACCCCATCACCATTAGTACAATATTTCTAAGTACTGTGAGTAACTGTGGCATGTGTGTTATTTTGTCAACTCGGTGGTAATCTCAACTGACCAGTTGACCAAGCTGTCTGCTTGTGCTAAACTCGCGTGGTACACACGGTACACAGAATGGTGTCTGCACTTTTTCCTGCACAGAGATTATCTCACTGGGCCTAGAAATGGCTACAGCTGGAGTGGGGTGCTTGTAAACTTTTGAAAGCTTGTGCACAACTTACTGTTGTTTGGAGGAACTGAAGCAGATAGCAGGCAGGAGAGCATTCCTTGAGAGACAATTCCTGAGTTTAGAGTGCTTTCAGCCACAGTGCTTTATCTTTGAAATCATGTAAGACAACATGTACAACTTGTTCCAGCTACATCTATAGAATCCCCTGCCACATATTTTGTTAGTCTTTAAGGTGTTACTGGACTCTTGCTCTTTTCTACTGCTACAGACAGACAAACACCAACTACCCATTTTATCCAGCTACATCTGAACATGAATCTGCCTTTCATGTGGGAAAATGGGCAGAATCTCTTGCTATATTAATTCAAATCTGTGAAGTGGGGTATTGCTGAGCGTCCCCAAGAGCATTGGGGGTGGGGAAAGAGTCAGAAATATCCAGCTACACGCTGATGTCCTATCCAGGCAAAAACCTGGATGTGACATCGGTGCTTTGGCTGAAGCTCTAGAGACTCTATGGTATTATTGCCACAGAGTTTCTAGATTGTTGGCTGATGTCGTGTCTGAGTCTTTGCCCAGATGTGACCTTAGCATGCAACCCAATGCCTTTCCACACACACGCATTTCTCCTTCTGGCCCGAGAGGCAGGTAGGGGGGCCTATTCTTAGGAGGTTGCCCATCTGAACTGCTCACTTGGCATCCCTTCTTGTTCCTTAGGAATAGCATTTGGGGGGTGAGTGATGGACTGAAATGGGAGCAGGTGAAGCAGGAAAATTCTGTTCCACTGACAGAAGTGCTTTCCATTAACTGAATATTCCGTCTGGACTCGGTCCTTCATTTTTTCACTGCATTTATTTATAAATAAGGCTTAATGTATTTATGAACAGTAACCCTTGAGTTCTCTCGCACAGAAATGTGGCCATGTTGCTAGCTGGTTTTTCCCTTGCCAATCTTTTCCCTGTCCATCATACTGTTTGGTTGCTGCTCTGCCTTCCTGTTCCTCCCCACCCCAAGTGTCTCAGTTGCAAAATATATCCCATATGGAAAGTTCAGTGTTCATTATCCCTTTTTTAAAAGTCAGATTTGTTTTACAGAGAAAATTATCTAGCAATTGTACAATCAATGCTAATTCCGGTAATTACCAAATCTATAAATACTTAATTATCCCAGTTCTGATGCAGGAACAGCTAATAGCGAGTTTTGTTCATTTCCATACTCCTGCTCCCCAAATCATCCTTCAAGGTATTTTTGTCCTCTTTTAGTAGGTACCTTGCTTGAAGCCTAGAGCTGCACTTTCAGTAAAAAGCCGCTGACTATATTCTTGTGTTGACAGTTAACCTTTCAGGTGAAATTCTTAATCCAAAAATCCCATTTTCAGCTGAAGTCCCACATTTCCACAGCTGCCTTACACTTGTTGCTCTCTGCAATCTTGTATTTTAAAAAACAAGATTGTTGTTTTTCACTGTAAACATATGGTGGAAATGATGGTGTCATGAGTCAGCCAGGGCTCAGCAATAGCAAGGATTCCTGAGGAGAAGAGGAGCTCTATGCAGCCAGCCTTAACAGAAGCTGACCAGCAGGAAAATGAGCTGCAGGCTTGTCAGGATTCATGGCCAACAGCTGGTGCTGAGCCACCGACACCCTCCAGCCCTGATTCATCAGGTGAACCTCAGTTGGCCAGTCCCAGCCCACCAGTATCACCTACACCCTTAGAGTGCCACAGGTGAAGGCTGAGAACAGAGCTACAAACAAGAAGGCAAAGTACATGCCTCTTGGCCCAATGCCAGCTGCTTGCTGATAACGCAGATGAGTAGTTGCAGGAGTGCTTCTGAGCAACTGGTTGCAAGCATGACCCTAAGGTGTGGGGCTATAAAACCAGCCAAGAGAGGCTGTTAGATGTGGATGCAACATGTACAATAGACTCTAAGCTACCAACTCTGCCTTGCCTGACTTATGGACCCCTGACCTTGGACTAAACGACTCTGCTTTGCCTGACTTCTGGCACCTAATACTCGGAGCCTGCAAGTCAGTACAGATAGCATAAAGGTTATCATAGTTGGAAACAAGATTTTTTTTCAAAAATGTTGCATTCTTTGTCCTGCTCCTCTTCCCCCTTACAATTGTCATAATTCTTTTTGTATCTGGTTGTTGTGTGTTTTTAAAGAAGTGGTTCAGTTTTCTTACGTTTGAAGGGAGCCATTTTAGCACAAAGAGCGAAGCAGAACTGAAGCAGTTCTGTCAGCTATATCTTAGCACAAATGAGGTTTCAGAGGATGATGTACAAACAGTGAAATTACCTGTGCCAATCTTATGCAGATTTACAGCAACCTTCCCGCTTGTGATATTGGACCAATATTGCCTTTGATGCAAAAGTTCCCACCCTTGATGCAAGCCCACTGAAAGAACAAGATAAAATTTTACTGTGTTGAAGAATGAAGATGTCAGAAAACCTTTTATTCCAGGCATGCTCATTTCACTTTTCACCTTTCATAAGCAGATTTTGCAGGTTTTTATTTGTTTCAAAAGTGACAACTAGGTCCGTAGCCAGGAATTTTTTCGGCAAGAGGCACTGGGGTGCTGGGGGGGGCACTAACTTAATTAACGCAGGAGGAGGAGTTCATTTTACTAAATACCTTGCCTTGCCTTCTCCCTCTTGCAGAGGGGAGTTTGTTTTCAGCAACAAAAGAAGGTAAAAGGAAACAAAACTCCTCTGCTTTCTCAAAGCCAAACCTGCCCTCCCACCTCGGACCCCCACTGAGCCAGCTAGCCTTGGCCACCCCACACCCACCGTCCCACACAACACAACCCCCCAACCCTAAAAAGAACCTCAGCAATATGGGAGCACCATGCATAGGGGGAGGCAGTGGCCACCCAGCGAAGTCAGCAGTGGCCCTGGTGGGTGAGAGCCATCCTGGGTGAGGCAGGCATCTGGGGAGCTGCCTCCTTTCTGTCCATGTCCACCCAAAGAGGGAGGGAGGGAAGGAAGGAAGGAAGGTAAGTGAGAAAGTTCAAAGGGGTGCTCGCTCGTTGCCAGTTGATGAGAGAGGCGGAGAGAGAACCCAGGAGTGCCCCTGCACTCTCAAACCAGAGGGCTTGACTGCTGTGCAAGGTCTGTCTCTGGTAGGGCCTCCTGGTTGCAAACAGGGCTTCACTGCACTTCTGGTTTTTCTGGCTTTCCCGCTCCTTCCACCAGGCCGCTTTCAGCTGTTGGGACTACAGCCATGCTGGGCTTGCATCCTCCTGGCAGGCAGGCAGGCAAAGCAAGGCAGCACAGTGAGACACGGCAGCTCATGTGGGCTAGGGAGGGATGGGGAGAAGGGGGGACCAGGAGGGAGACATTTGGGGGTAGGGCACCCTTGCCCTCAATTGCTCCCTGTGGCTATGGGCCTGGTGACAATAGAAATGTGGGTGTGGCTGTGTGTGATGGGAAATAAAAGCCTTGCTCAAACCCCTCGTTACTCTGTTAAGAAAGAAATGTTGCCTGTCTCCAGTCTTAGGATTTCTCAAGGGGATGCACCAAGTCTGATTGAACGTGGTGGCAGCAGGAGTATAAGGAGCAGCAGTGGCCTGGATCTCAATTTGTAGTCTTGCTGAAATCTTAAGAGAGCAGGAGGCACTGAGATCAGGGCTCTAGTCGGGGGGGAGCTCTCAGGTACGGAGCTCCGGAAGAGAACCTCTAGGGGGCGGGGCGGTCACCTGGTGAAGCCCCGCCCCCTTCTTTACCCCGCCCTCTGCTTCGATCCTCATTCCGTTTGGGAATGAGGATGAAGCAGGAGGGTAAGTAGCCGGGCCTTCTGACACACTTCCGGTGATGTCAGGGGGTGTGGCCTTCTGTCACTTCCGGTGATGTCAGGGGGCATGGCATATGCAAATAAGTTATGCTAATGAGTTATGCTAATGAGCTCCGGCAGCTCTTTTTCTACAACAAGACCCCTGACTGAGATAAGGGCAAAATGGCAAGGGTCTGGAGAGTATCTGGGTTCCTTGGGTAGAGAATGTTGCAAGTAGTGGTGCCATGAAGCCTGGAAGTAATATGATTTATGAATAGGAATAATACAAACAATATGAATTTTGTGAGCTTGTTATACAAAAAAAATTCCCTTGTCTAGAACATTCATTTTATTTCAAATGTCATTTTCCTGAAATTATTGCTCTGTTTGCTATTAAGGATGAGCTGCGTTTAAAACTTATTTTGAGATTCTTTTAATTTATTTTACAATTAAAGTGCAACAGGACATAATCAGAACCAGTACACAGAGCAAACAACACATCCAGTTCCCAAATGAAAAACAAATGAAGGAAGAGAATGGACATCGTTGTTATTATTATAATTACTCCATCTTATCCATTCATTTCTAACAGTTTAAGATTTTTTTAAAAAATGCGGCCAACAGTGTCTGATTTTTGTCATTGAAAATATTCTTAGAATTTTGAATTGATGTTAGTTTGGCTACTGATAACAATTCCCACATCCTCAAGAACTGTTCTTATTTGCCAGGCAACATTGGTTGTTTCCAGTAACATGCAAATATCATCCTCCCAGAACTCACAGCATATAGCAGTGCTTCCCTGGGATCAATAATTATAGTATTGACACCACTGAGGACATAAATTTCAGGCTTGAAATTAAGGACAAGACTTAATATGGCACTTTTGTCCCTGCATAAGCTGACATTTATCAAAGAAGGCAGATCAGGGCAGTAGACATTATTGACCATGCTCAGAAGTTCATTAACTCTTATTTCCACCCTCATGCTACCTCCCCTGCTAGGAACAACAGGCTGGTACAATATAGATACTATATTTTTTCTCCCATTCTGGAAAGAGTTATCCACCCCTTTCTACTGGTCTGAACACCCCATGCCCATGTTATAGGACCAAATGACATGGTGCCAAAGCTTCACCAGATCACGTGAAACTCTGGATTGCTGAAACTGACTTGGGGTGTTTGTAAACGCTTTTGTAAAAGCTCCCTCAGCAACTGCCACCAGCCTCTCCCCCTCCTCTTCCTCCACGAGGAGCTCCATACTTTCCATACCAGTAAGGAGCATGGGGAAATGAGCATTGTGCAACTAAGGAAACAACTATGCCTAGGGACTTTTCTGCCTTCCCTCACACCTACACTGCAATTTGTGCAGCAGGAACCAATATGTGCAAGCAAGATCTATCCACTTTACAGCTCTGCTCTCTGCCATTTAGCAGGATCTCCTATTCATCCATCACCATCCTGCCCACCTATTAATCCTCTTCCACTTATGCTTCAGGCAGAAAGCAAGAAACAAACAAGGTTAGTGACCTGTGCCGGGATGCCTACACAAGTTCAAGAAGCAGTTTAATTTAGCTTAATTAGGCTTCATAAGGCATGATGTCATGAATGAAGACTTTAAAATATCAGCAGTTTCATATGGTGTGATAGCACACTATAGTATGCTGCAGCTTTAACAAGACTGCTCCCTTCTCCTTTCTCTCTTCACCCAGTAAGTGCAATTAAAATCACATTGGTAAACTACAGTTAGTGCTTTCCATTGCAGATCAGAATTTGCAACACTAGTTTATAGAGAATGCACAAAGCATGGTTTGACTTTCACAGCTGAAATGCCCCCTGAAATCCTAGGCATCCTGTCTTCTCCAGGCGATTCTCTACCGCTCCCCCTCTTTTTGTTATATTGTTGTATTGGCCCCCAGGGAAATGAAGTCCCCAGGGTGCCTGACATTAATGGGAAAGGGAAGAAGTGTGCTTGTTGCTTCTTTACTGGAATATACTATTGGAGCCGCAGAAGAATTTAAGGTCTGTAGTATTTAACTTAACATAGACATATGAAGCATGATTGCTCTCTTTAAGTATTTGAAGGGCTGTCACTTAGAGGAGGGCAGGGAGCTGTTCCTGTTGGCAAGAGGACTCGCAATATTGGGTTTAAATTAAGGGTGGGAAGGTACCAGCTGGATATTAGGAAAAACTTTTTCACAGTAAGAGTTGTGCAACAGTGGAATCAGCTGCATAGGGAGGTGGTGAGCTCCCCCTCACTGGCAGTCTTTAAGCAGCAGCTGGACGAACACTTGTCAGGGATGCTCTTCTAGGCTGATCCTGCACTGAGCAGGGGGTTGGACTAGATGGCCTGTATGGCCCCTCCCAACTCTGTGATTTTATGATTCTATACTGAATCAGCCTCTTGATCCATCAAAGTCAGCATTGCCTACTCTGACTGGCAGTGGCTCTCAGGTGAGGGTCTTTCACATCACCTACTACCTGGTCCTTTCAAAAGGAGATGCTGGGGAATGAACCTTGGACCTTCTGCATGCCGAGCAGATGCTCTGCATCATGACCTGCATATTTCTCTGCGTACTGAAGGTGAACGTTATAAACCTCCTACGCTCATATTGAGCTTTGCCAGCTACCAGAAATAACTAATTATCTTCTTGCATGTGGAGGAGAGAAACTGGAGTAGAAGGCTTTGGCTCTCTCAGGCTCATTCACACAACAGCAAACTGTAGTTTCCCATTATGTCAGAACTATTGCACAATGTGCATGTTACTTTAAGCCAAAGCTTTAGAATTCCTAAACAGTTGTTGGTGCCTCCCAGTCAGCATTCATGAGCTCTTGTGAGTTGCTATTGATGTTTTCAGGAACTGAGATTTCCAGGACCTCTTCCCCTTCGCTTGACTGATTTTTTTTCCAGCATTGTTTGCAATTAGCTTTGCTGTACACTTGCCAAAATGTATATTCTCTGTTGCTTCAGAGAAGCTGAGTGGTGTCAGAGTTCAGTTGCTGTTCTCCTACAAAGCCTGCTTGATGCCAGATTGGATTCTTATGAGACTTTCAAAAAAATAAATAAATGAAGCACATGCCAAAATCTGAATCAGCATGCGATTGCCCTTGGATTGGGAGTTATGTGCACAGAAGCTGTGAAAGTAGCATACATACAAAAATAAACTATTAAAACCAATCTCCTGCCTAAAGGCAAATAGAGCTGCTCTCTTTTTGCATTATATTTTGATTTGTTTAGTGCTAATTAATGTTTGCTTTGCTTAATGCTTTGCTCAGTGGTTTTTCAAACTAGGGCCCAATGAACCTTGTGGTTTCTTGGAAGCCTATTAGGTCTTCCCTGGAAGATAGATTGCCTCCCACTACCAATCTTTCCCTGAAATTCCAGCGTTAGAAATATTGGCTGTATGTGGAGTTACACTTTGTATTCAAGCAGGGGAGGAATGAAATCCACGAACTCTGGCCAGTTCTCCATGTGAACTGCTTGTGCATACCACAATATGACCCAGAATCTTCTATAACAATTGCAGATTCCACAGAAGACACACAGGGCTTAGCATACTGTATTTTCAGCCTACAAATATACCTTTAAAACAACCCAGAATCTCTTGTTTTTAAGAAAGATGCTGTTGTGTTCCACTAAGTAGAATTCCAAAGATTTGGATATTGGCATGGATCTAATAAAACGTCAGCAGAATGCTAACAATGGTGTAGGATCATTCCTGCCATCTCTCTGCCTGGGAGCCATTGCTGATCACTTGACTTCCCAGGACCAGAAATGGCTCAAAGGGGGAGGGGAGGCTTGGGTAGACCCTGTGATCCACAGGCACCAACCCATTAGGTACAAATGAATATAGGTTTCCCAAAACTGTCATGTGAGAACTCAGACTACCCTTTTAAAGTGAATACAGGCCAACAATTTCACTGGATGCATCTCACCATTCTCCGGTGGTCCAGGAGTGGAGCAGTCCTTTGGACTCCAAACTCCTGGGTTAGCCCCTTCCTCCTCCGAAGGCAGGGCCGGCAGACTCTTGAGGCACGGAGAGGGAGGTGTCTTGATCCAAAGAAAGATGTGGAGTCTTGGATGAACAGCTTGGACTAGGAAATATAAGGACTCGTTATGTCTGAGGGGCAGGAACCTTTTTGACCCTCTATGAAGCAGCCATGTTTTCTGCAATTCATGGTTCTGACCATTCTTACTTCCTGCTCTGTTAGTAAGTTCTTTGGCTCCCCTGATCTTTAGAGCATCGCAGTTGCAGTAGTCACTGACAGGCAGAAATACAACCCTCCGTTAGGAATGCAAAGCATATTGGTGCTTTTGCCTCCTGCCTAATTGTATTTTGCTGTCTTTAAAGGTGTTTTTAGAATCCTAAGTTCGATACATGACCTCCTAACCACTGTCCCTGTCTATCGCAATGATCAGTTGCTCTAAATTGCAGTTAGCTCCTCCCTTATTGTAGGCTGTCATCTCAAGCATTCCAGGTTGTCGACAACCTGACTGTAGTCTCTGTATACCAGAGTCAACATTTCCTTAAAAGTTAAGAGGCTCATAGTCCCCTCCCCACCCAGAGTACTGTAATTTTATTATTTATTTATTTAAAACATTTATGAACCATCTTTCTATCTTATAAGAACTCAAGGCTGCTTACAATGTAAATAATAATAAAATATATAGAAACCGCTAGTGGAAATAGAAGTAAAGGTATGGCAAACACTATTCCCACAGAGACCTGGGAGAAACATTTTGCAGCATTATATAAGGACCTTTGCCCTGCATTCTCCATTGAGATTCCTTTAGAAGGGACTCCCGCATGGCCCCCTGTTACAGTTGAAGAAGTCATGTCCCTGATAGATCAATTAAAAAGGGGGAAGGCCCCGGGAAGTTATTTTATCCCAGCTGAATTATTAAAAGCAGATACAGATTGGTGGGCACCAATTTTGGCTAATCTTTTTACCTATATAGATCAAACTGCCCAGGGGTCATTTCGTAGAAAAAGAGCTATGGGAACTCATTAGCATAACTCATTAGCATATGCCACACACCCTGACATCAGGGGCCCGGCAGTGGACCTGCAAGGCCGGTGGGAGTGCAAGGAAGCCCCGCGAAGGCCCTACCTTGCCCCAGGCAGGCAGGGGTGGGGAGAGGCGGGGAGGAAGCAACTTACCCTCCCTCTTCTCCTGCCTCCTCCTGGCTGAATGAGGGCTGGAAGCAGGGGGCAGGGCTTCATCATGTGCCCCGCCCCCTGCACCTCACCCGGGGGAACTGCATTCCCCCGCGTTCCCCCCTGAAATGACCTCTGAAACTGCCCAAATACCAAAAGACTGGGGTTGGGCAATCATTGTACCCATATATAAGAAAAGCAATACAGCTGATCCAAATAATTATAGACCAATTAGTCTCCTAAATATCATATGTAAATTGTACACTAAACATCTATGTATGAAACTGAGTAGCTGGCTAGATCAAGAGAATTACTTGGAAACTGAGCAAGCAGGGTTCACCCAAGGTCGTTCAACTCTCGACCATTGCCTCATTTTAGATTATTTCATCCAAAAGTATGTAAGAACAGCTAAGGGTTCTTTATTTGTTGCATTTGTAGACCTTAAGGCAGCTTTTGATACTGTTTCACGAGGAAGACTCGGCAAAACTAGGAAGTTCAACCATAGACAAAAGGCTGTTACGTTTGATAATTAAATTACACGAGAATACTCAATTACAAATCAGGTAAAACTATGAGGATAAGATATCTAAATGCATTCCCTCACAAAAAGGAGTTAGACAAGGCTGCCTGCTCGCCCCTCTTCTATTTAATATATACGT
>NW_015165834.1:163135-200752 GCF_001447785.1 Gekko japonicus | reverse complement strand
GCTTGGTTGATATTGAGGTTCAAACTGATGAAGCACTTTTACCCAAGATGTACAGTAACCTAAAATCTTGGCCTGGATTTGCAGCAGCACCATATCTCTCTAACATTACATATGAAAAGTATCGATGGGCTTTCTCTAGAGCGCGTTTTGATGCCTTCCCCTCTAATTTACTGCAAGGAAGGTATCTCCGTTGGCCTATACATCAAAGATGTTGTCTATGTGCAGATGGCAACCCTAAAACAATCACACACATTCTTTTACATTGCAAACTCTATTTCAGAGAGAGACACCAGCTAATTTTTCCTTTACTTGCCCAATTTAAACCCTTGGACAACTATTTGAAATTTGCAGATACTGTGCTGCTGAAATATTTATTGGAAGATACCAAGAAGTCGATAACTCTGGTAGTAGCAAAATATTGCTTTTTAGTAATAAACAAGTGAAAAATTTTAACAAAAAGCACAGACTGAAGAGAATTTTAGACAAGATTTAGAATTTAGGGAATAGAATTACGATTTTAATAGGGGTCTGTGGCTGGTACTATGATGGTATTATTGTCTGTGAGTGTTGGTGATCGTACTTGTTTATTTTTGTATTGTTTTACTGCACTGCTGGTCAATTGGCTGTAACAATAAATTTGATTTGAAACTGCTAGTGAAAATCAATACTTTAAAACTGTGGGGGACAGAAGAATGGTCTTCCTAAAATAACAGGATCATAGAGTTGGAAGGGATCTCCAGGGTCATCTAGTCCAAGCCCCTGCACAATGCAGGAAATTCACAAATACCTCCCCCCACACCCAGTTATCACTGTTCCACACCCAGAAGATGACAAAAAACCTCCAGGACATCCAGCCAAACTGGCCTGGAGAAAAATTGATTCCTGACTCCAAAGTGGTGATCAGCATTTCCCTGGGCATGTAAGAGTCTTCCTAGAGTCTGTGAAGCCCAGTTTGAGAAACACTGCTTTAACTTAATCTCTGGGCTGCAAAAGGGGAGATTGGGTGAAGTACCTAGGCTCAACTCTTAGACATAGGCAGTATCCTACAACACTGTGTGCGGAAAGCATAGTTCACCCATGTTCCTCTCCATTGCTATAACTATTTCTGACCCTTGGAAGGACTGGTCCTAGGTTGTAAGGCCCATTTGGGAAACAGTCATATGGGTTGGGGGACAGTTTCATCCCCTCGCTCCAGCCCACTGACCCTCACAGCTTTTCCACTGTGCCAGGAGTGATTTCCCAGAGGGTCAGAGGAACCTGTAGCAATGGAGGGGAAAGCGGGAAAACTAGGCCTTCTGCACTATATGTGTAAGTTGTGTTGCCCTATATTGCCCTGATATTGCCCTATATGTGTAAATTGTGTTAACATCACTTGGATAGACATGTGTTTGAGATAGCTGCCTTATGGAATAGGACAAAAGAATTTTCCTCTCTCCTGAGCCAACAGGATAATATGACCCTTGTTGAAATCTGCTCCTTTTAGGTAGTTATCAGACTGAACCTTTTCTAACCACTTTGCAAGCTTATTCAAAGTAATAGCAAGGTAATAACATTTTGTATTACAACAGAATGTTAATCATCATGACCCACAACTGAAATGAAATCAAATAACAGTGGCAGAAGGGAATCAGGAGAATACTGGCTCTGTCTGTTAGTTTCCCCCAACCCCCCCTAATCTTGCCTTCTCTGCTACCCAGAATTATTTTTACTTAGGTCATAAAAATGGGATCATGATTTATGAAATGTAGGACTTATAATAGCACAGCCAAATATTTTTAACTTTCTAACAATGTCTCAAATCTATACATCAGGGTAAATTAAAGAATGTTTAGTTGGCTCTCCTACTTTTAACCAATTAATTTTCTAAAGGTCTGTATCACCAAAACATCAGCATAAGTGGCAATATCCAGATATTTATTTATTTATAAAATTTATACTCTGCCTTTCTTCCCTCATCGGGGCCACCAAAGGAGCTGATTAAAAAAAACATGCATAATAATAGTACACTTTAAATACCATCAAACCCAAACAAAAACACATCATTCAAACAATAAAAACCAAGGTAAAATGAAGGCAAAATACTATAAAATAAATATACATAATAACAGGACAGGAAGGAGGGATCACTGAGGGAATGGCAGCTGAAACAAAAAAAAGTCTTCACCTACTGGTAGAAAATGGCCACAGAAGGGGACAGTCTGGGTAGAGAGTTCTAGAGTTGCATTGCCACAACCCAGAAAGCCCTCCCCCAGATGTCAGAACCCACAGCTAACAATGAAGTACACGCATTCAGGAACAGTTATACTTTTATTGCAAAGCTATAGATGCAGTAACATAGGCACTGTTAAGAATGGCCACAGCCAGTAGAGCATAATAGGATATGGGTATTCGTATGCACCCCCCCCCATGGCATTGGCCAATTAGGCACCCTCCCGTGCGCGGGATAAGTCAGGCAACCGTTAGGTGGCTAAAGCTGAGAACTCGGAGTCTCTCACGGTACATAGGAGCTCTCCAGACAACACAACCTCCTCCTGCACATCTGTAGAGATAAGCATTTCAGCAACGGCATAACAGCAGGGATAGGAATGCAATAGCAATTAACAAGACACAGAATGAACTTCCCAACCCCCATGGCAGCATAGCTGACACCAGATCACCACCTGCCTAATTTCAGAAGGCAAGAGCACCTGAAGCAGAGCCTCAGAAGATGACCATAGTGGTCAGGTAGGTTTATAAAGGAGTAGGTAGTCCTTCAGGTATGCTAGTCCCAAGCCATGTACGGCTTTAAAGATCAACTTCGAATTGTGCCTGGAAAGAAACTGGGAGCCAGTGTAGATGGACCAAGCCTGGAGTGATGTGGTCCCTACAATCCACTCTAGTCAATATCTTGGCTGCAGGATTCTGCATCAGTTGAAGTTTCTGAACACTTTTCAAGGGCAGCCCCACATAGAGTGCATTGCAATAATCTAATCTAGATATAACTAGGGCATGCACAACAGCAGCCAGATCTTTTCTGCCCACAAAAGGGTCCTAAGAGCACCTTCAAACTTCAAGGGGATTGCAACCCCATCCAGACTGGACAACACCTTTAATCCTGGGTCTGACTTTGTCTTCACCAGTAGCTCTTCCATCTTTTAAAGATTACGGATTAATTTATTAGCCCATGTCCACAGCAAAACTGTATCCAGACACTTGTTTCAGGGTTTCCACAACTTCTGTGGAATTGGCCAGAAGTGTGTGTTAGAACTGTAAACATTTGTGAGAACCCAGCAGTTTCTTGTAGGTGGTGACGGGACAAAATGAAGACTTGTGTGACCCCCCCAAAGGCCAAGGGGCTGAGCAGCAGCCCCCAGGAGCACCTTCTGAAACCAACCTTCCAGGTAGGACCAGAGCCACCGCAAAATGGTGTCTCCCAACCCCAGCTCAGGAAGGCATGGTCAATTGTACAGAACACCATAGAAGAATCAACAGAGTTGCACTCCCTCTGACCATCTCCTGATGCAAGTCATGTACCAGAGTGACCAAGGCTGTTTTGGCCCCATAACCAAGCCTGAAACTAGACTGGAAAAGATCTAAACAGGCTGCTTCATTCAGGAATGCTTGAAATCATCCAGCCACCACCCATTCAGTCACCTTGCTCAAGCATGGAATAGTTGAGACTTGTTGAGAGTTACTGAAATCTCCTGGGTCCAAAGTAAACTTCTTTAGTAGTGGATGTGCCACAGCCTGTTTTACGGCAGGGTTGACCTGCCCCCCCTCCCAAGGAGGTACTAACTACCTCTCAGACCAGTCATCCAGCCCCGCCAGCTGATTTAAGGACCCTACCCACATCCTCAGACTGAGTGAACTGAAAAGTATCCTGAATAGACAGAGTTGCCAGGTCTCCTGCTCTGGTGCCAGCAATCCCATCTTCCCATTGTCTTTTGCTGCAGTGGCAAGAGAAAAAGTTAAAAATTTTAAAGTGTGAGCATCACACCCAGCATAACATCATTTCTGGATTTCTCCCAGAAGTGACATCACACTGCATATGATGCCGTGGCCCCTCCATGTCCCTACCCCCACATCTCTCAGCAGCTGCTAGGCATGCCTCGGCAGCCCTACAAACAGTTGGACAACTCAGCACCCTTAGGAACTGTGAGAATGCATCAGGAAGTCCTGGCTTCCATACTCAGTCTCTCCTCTCCTCCTGTGCAGCTGGACAGTTTTTATGCTGCCTTTCTAGTTGATCAGGGTTCCCAAGATGGCAAACATTACAAACATTAAAATACTTGAACAAGTAAAAGCACAATGAAATAATTCAACAAAAACACATTGCAACTGCCGAAATATTTTTATCTATTGACAGTCCCCAAACGAAGAAGAGCTTTTACTTTGACAAGACTGGACGTTCTTCCTTGGTAGTTTTGGAGGGCAGATATAATAAAGTATCATACTCTAATAGAACATGCAGTTGTTCATATCATACAATCAAAACCATTGAACATATGATTATAGAATGCCCCATATTCGATGGGTTGAGGGCCAATTTAGCCACCCCTTTACTTAAAGATATGGAACTGCTAAATGTGCGAGCCCAGGTGTCATGGCTACTATCGAATACCAATGATTGTGTCACCCTCTCAGTGGCAAAATTCATAGGCACAATAATAAAATATAAGAGAAATAATACTGCATAAGGTCTTTTAAAATATTTTCTTTGGTTCTAATTTCTGCTTAAGCCGTCTGAGCAGTACGAGATAGATAGATAGATAGATAGATAGATAGATAGATAGATAGATAGATAGATAGATAGATAGATAGATAGATAATACCAGATCCAGGAAAGAGGGCCAGTAACTGTTACCGGGGGTATGCCAAATGAAACAAAGTCATCTTCACCTGCTGGTAAAAGTCACTGATAGGGGGGAAAGGAGTTCCAAAGTTTTGGTGCCACAACCGAGAAAGCCCTATCTTGGTTCACTGCCCATCTAGCCTCATATGGCAGCAACAACCAAAGCAGTGTCTCTAAAGTTGACTGGAGTGTACAAGTAGGTTCATATGGGAGAAGACAGTCCTTAAGGTATGTAGGTCCCAGGCCATTTAAGCTTTAAAGGTCAATACCAGCACCTTGAATTGAGCCTGGAAGCAGATAGGAAGCCAGTGGAGATTAAACAAGTTTGGAGTCATATGGTCCCTATGACCCCCTCCAGTCAACACTCTGGCCACAGTGTTCTGTACCAATTAAAGTCTTCCCAGTTCAGTCTACCCTAACCAGGATTCTAAATGTTGATTAAATCTAAAGATTGATTAAGCCGTGTTTATATTCTTAGATTGTCAGCCCACAATGTGTCATATCACTTGATTTGCACAACCATGACTAAGCGGGCTTAGAAACAAGAAGTCTGTTTTCCCATTGTGCATGATGACCGGCAAACCATGAGAAGACCCAAGTTTTGTTCATAATGTCTAAGTGTAGCCAAAGTCTTTTTGAGATATTCAAGCAAGTGTGATTTAATTTACAAATGTGATTAGCAACATGGGAAGGGGGCGCAGCTAGCAAACCAGCTGATACTGATTAGAGGCCATAGATGAAACCTGAAGCTGGAAACCTGTTCCTTTTGAGTTATTGCAAACCAGTCCTAAACAGGCTGACTCCTCATGGCTTGGTTAGCACCACTGTGGGGGGTGAAATGGAACCATGAGGTACCCCACAATGTGAGTACAGGCAGTAGGCACTCAACACCAACTTCTGGAATCAACCAGCCAGCCACAAGGGTGTCATACCATTTCCCCATCCTAGCCAACCAGTCACAACCCATTTGAACATTTTGCAACTGGCCTGTGTCTGTTAATTTATTCATTTATTCATTCATTTGATTTATACCCCAACCTCCCCACCAAGGCAGGCTCAGGGCAGCTGACATTTTCTGGGTGCATGGAGACTTTCCTTAGGAGGTGTCTTGTAACCATCTACTTCACAAAGGTCAGAATGACACACTTTCCTAATGGAGCATTAACTAAGCGAGGCTCTTTCTGCTGCATGATCATACCAATTGCATAACCTATTGAACTCTGGGAAATTCTCAGCTTGGCATTAGGAGGAGTGTTTGCAGTGTTAGTTTCAGTGCTATAGTTACTAACATGACTGGATGTGTTGCAAAGTGATTATCCTATTTTCAACGGCAAGATCAAAAATCTTCCGGTTAGCAGCACCTTCTCTTTTATCTTCTTTTAATTTTAGAGCCAAACTTTGTGGCTCGTAATGGATGATCCACCCCTGGTTTACTGCTTCAGTCTCCAGTGTGGGAACTGGGTCAAAAAATATTTTGCCATGAGAAATACTTTGTAACTGGGCTCTGCCAAAATGTCTAGCTTTAATCTCCAGATGGAGACATCGGAGTAAACCAGGCCAAATGACACGACTTTCTCCCTGCATGCTAGTCCTAGCTTAAACAGATTACTTTGGGCTGTGACACGTGGTAGTTTCCTCAATGAATGTTGGTGACTCTTACTAGTCTTGCTTTAGTTGAAATATTTAGTGCAGTTTTTATGCTATGGGTTTTGTTGTTCCTTTATTTGGCAGTCTGGAAATTTAAGGGGGAAAAGCCTCTGGAGAAGGAGACCTGAGGAAGTTTTGGATGGTAAGATTAATAGCTATTCAGGAAACTGTTCAGTGAAGCAATGTAAACCGCTGAACTAAATACATGTAAAAGGTTATATGAGTATGTTAGAATCATTGCTATTATTATTATTTATATGGTGCCAGCAAATTACACGGCGCTTTACAGACTGACATTAAAAACTACAGTTTCCTGCCCTGAGAAGTTTACAATCTAAAAACTGACAGTGCATGAGGGAACCAACGGAGAGGAAGACAGGACATCAAAGGCATGTGTTAACAGTGGAAGAAAATATTCAGGTGCCATAGTACACCAGCAAGGTGTAGTATTTTTAGAGTGCTGGACTAAATTCTGGGAGACGAAGGTGTGAATCCCCACTGCACCGTGGAAGTTTGGCAGGTGATCTTGGCTCAGTTACTCTCTCTCAGTCTAAACTGGTGGTGATTCTGAGGATAAAATGAAGGCAGGTGAGAACAACATTGCAAGCTACTTTGGGTCCCTATTGTGGAGAAAAGTGGGCATAAATATCTAAGTAAATAAATAACATGACTAAGTGCTGCACTCAATTTGCCAGCAAATTTGGAAAATGCAACAGTGGCCACAAGATCGGAAAAGGTCAGTATACATTCCAATCCCAAAGAAGGGCAATGCCAAGGAATGCTCAAACTATCGCACAATTGCACTCATATCACACACCAGCAAGGTCATGCTCAAGATCCTACAAGCTAGGCTTCAACAGTACGTGGATAGAGAACTGCCAGAAGCTGGGTTTCGAAGAGGTAGAGGAACTAGAGATCAAATTGCCAACATTCGCCTGGAAGGCCAGATAATGAAACTGAAGCTCAAATACTTTGGCCACCAAATGAGAAGGGAGCACTCACTGGAGAAGACCCTGATGCTGGGAAAGATTGAAGGTCAAAGAAGATGGGGACGGCAAAGGATGAGATGGTTAGACAGTGTCATAGATGCAATGAACATGAAATTGAGCAAACTTCAGAGGACGGCGGAAGACAGGAAGGCCTGGCGTGATCTGGTCCATGGGGTCGTGAAGAGCCAGACTCAACTGTGCGACTGAACAACAAAAGGGATTAAGACCCATGGGTGCAAAAAAAAATTTACTCCTTTTGTCTATTGAGTGATATGTGATTAACAACAATAATCCAGTGCTCAAGATCATTTGTCTATTGAGTGATATGTGATTAACAATAATAATCCAGTGCTCAAGATCATTGTATTGTAGAGCATTTATTGGATAAAAGGAAAGGAAACTCCCTTACATTGAACAAAATACATGTTCCAAGCTTATGCTTTCTTTACCTGTCCTTGGTGGTGGTGGTAGTAACCAATTTATAGCATTTTCAGTGCTAGAGACCAACAGAGATGTTTTACTATTCCTTGCCTCTGCTTAGCCACGCTGGACCTTGGATGTCCCATCCAAATACTAACCAGGGCCAACCCTGTTTCGCTTCTGAGATATGACAAAATCAGGCTAGCCTGGGCCATTCAGGTCAGGGCTTCCTATAATTTGTGCATTTCATTAATCATTTCTGTTTTCTTTGCTATTCCTTCACTGACTCTTCTTCCCATTAATTTGTCTATATCTTTGTTTTAATTGTTTATACACATTTGTTTAGTATTTTATATTGTTCTCCATATTTGGGACCCCGCAGTGGCTGGAAAGGTGGCTTAAAACGTTTTAAATAAAATACATTTCTGGTAATGAAATCTCATAATCTAGTGATACTGAAAATAATAATTTTTAAGGTTCCATATATACAATCAAAACAAAAACAAATTGTGATCTCAGGGTGTTTAAGCATAATGTGCATTCTTATAAATGGAGTAGGATGGGAAGGCTCTTATGGTTTTGTCATACCACAAAATATGTGGAATAGAGTTGTTCAGGAGAGTTTTTTTATATAGGAAATAGGGTGATTGTAAAACCCTCCTGTGAAGGTGGCACTCTGACATACCCAAAATTCTATTCTTTAACCACAGAGGGTTGGGGAAATGCTAGAGTGTAACCTAGTATGATGACATCACTTCCAAGTCATGCCAGGAGCAGTGCTTTTACTCCCGGGATGCTGATCCGCCCCTCCCATTTTGTCTGGGCATTTCTGCCAGCCACCCAGCTGAGCGGCAGTGGACAATGGGAGCTGGTGCAGAAGATATTACGCCCTAGCAGGAAGCTGGCAACCCTAGTAACACCTTTATCCATTCACACATGGAAGGTTGACACTATAACTGAATTTAAAGCCAAAAATATTGCCACAGTCCAGCTCTGATAAAGAAAAAAACACTGGGCTGTAACTATTTGACCGTGAAGGCCATCTGGATCCCCCACAATAACAGCCCAATCAAAGTATGATGCATCTAGACAAAAGGGCTAGTGTGGATTATAATCTGCAATCTGTTGAATATAAGCAGTGCCACAGTTCTTGGTCTGCCTGTTTTTTGGGGGGAAAGCCACTATAAAAAGTAGCTTGTTTCACTTCCCGGAATACCACAAATGTGTTTTCTGAAAGCTGTCATACTGATTCCTGTTAATGTCACTCTTCTGGTCAAGCATTTTCATTGCTGAGTACTAAACTGTAAACTGAGATCTGAACTGTGCTAAGAATTGTCACCAAATCCCATGCTGGAAAAGCACGTCTCACAAAATCCCACCATATGGTTCAAAATCCTGTTGACTCTGTGAATGAAACATGCCTATCTAACACCGACCAATCGTCATATCATATCTTCCCTGCGTGCTCACTGTTTTACAAAATGCAACTTTTGGGGATGCTTGATTACTAATTCTCATGCTGATGATGGCCTTAATTCCCAGCCAAGTGCCAAAAAATCAGGGAAGGTAGAAGCCAACCCCTAACTTGCATGGCTCATGTTTCAACCTTTCCCATGACCGGGTCCTACCCCATATAGTCATAATTTTTAAAAAATACAATGCTCTCTCCCTCTTTTTTAAAATTTCTGCACCACCCAAATTCAGATGTTTTAGGTAATATTGAGCTTTTCTGCTATACTTCATCTCTAAGTTTCAGAATCTGAGGAGGTCAAACTCAATCAATTTTAAAGGTCTGAAAATCAGATTTGGGACACACAAATGCCACACACTGGCCAGAGTTAATGCATTTAAACAGCTGACCCCTGGCAGAAAGAACATTTATTTATTGACTCCAATGGGACATGTAAAAGTGCAAGAATGTGTGTTTTCCTCGCAGACAAGGCTCTTGGCAGATTTTCTCCTCCCCAGGGGTAAGCATAATTGTGGGGAGAACACTGATATCCAAGTCTGCTTAAAAGGTAGAGATAGGTATGCCTTGGCATTCAAGGACCCCCTTCTCTCAGGCAGTTAGTTCCCTTTCCTTGTGAACCCTGCAGCCTTCTCCCTGCCTCACCGTACCTTCATGCCTTAGTGTGGTGGAAAGTGCTGTTAAGTCACAGCTGACGTATGGTGACCCTGTAGGGTTTTCAAGGCATGAGACATTTGGAGGTGGTTTGCCATTGCCTGCTTCTGCATAGCAACCCTAGACTTCCTTGGTGTTCTCCCGTTCAAGTTCTAACCAGGGCCGGCCCAGCTTAGAGATAGGTATGCCTTGGCATTCAAGGACCCCCTTCTCTCAGGCAGTTAGTTCCCTTTCCTTGTGAACCCTGCAGCCTTCTCCCTGCCTCACCGTACCTTCATGCCTTAGTGTGGTGGAAAGTGCTGTTAAGTCACAGCTGACGTATGGTGACCCTGTAGGGTTTTCAAGGCATGAGACATTTGGAGGTGGTTTGCCATTGCCTGCTTCTGCATAGCAACCCTAGACTTCCTTGGTGTTCTCCCGTTCAAGTTCTAACCAGGGCCGGCCCAGCTTAGTTTCAGAGAATGGATGAGATGAGTCATCCGGGTCAGGATTTTTATTAACATTAAGTGAAACTGGCAAAAATAATAACAAAAGCGGTAAAAGCAGATATTTATAATGATATTTATTTGTCCAATTATATTTGTTTACTAATGATATTTAGCTTCCCCAACCACCCTACCAGGAGCCGCACAGTTTGGCCACCCCTGGCATAGAATATTCATGGCTCTAGCTGCCTTGGTTCTTCTCAGATAGCACCCATAATTTGCCCCCCTCCTGGCCTCAGGCTGAGGCACTGCATCATTACAAGAAGAAATGGCTGCTTCACAGCTGAAATCAAAACTTTGTCGTCATATTAGCATCTGCAGCATCTCAGCCAGCTCTGGTGGGAATCCCAGATGTCTCATGGGGGGGGGGGAGCGAGATTTTTATACCCTGCTTTTCTCTACCTTAAGGAGTCTCAAAGCAGTTTACAATTTCATTCTCTTCCTCTCCCCACAACAAGCACCTTGTGAGGGAGGCTGGGCTGAGAGAGTTCTGGTGAAGGCTTCACAGAACAGAAAACCTTTATTGGCATAACGTGAAGGCTTCACACCACTCACGGCTCTCCAGCTGCTCCTGCTCAATCACTGCCCACATGGATGACAGGGTGGGTGGGATGGGCTGTGCTGGCCATGGGTCCTGTGTCCAGGGCCCCAGAAATGGGCCAGAATCCCCCCGCATCCAAGCCACCAGTGGCTATGACCCCTGGCTCAGGGGCACAAGCCTTGTCCCTGCCACCCCATCCTTTCTCCTCTGCTGGGCCAGGGCAGCTGCCATCCAAAGATGTGGAGTCTGCCCTCTGTGTTGCCTTTCCCTTAGCCGCCACTCACCTCTTCAGGGTCAGGGCACGTAAGTGGTCAACTACATCAGCACTGAACATCAAGGAATAGGGACTTTGGCACAGGAGGAGAACACAGTGAACGGGGGGGGCATTTTTTCTATTTTTGTCTGATGCCTTTTCTTCCATTTTTTCAATGGAAAATGTGGGGGAACGCAAAAAAGAAACTCCTATGGATTTTTTCTTTTCTTTTACAGAAGTAAAATGCTTCTGTAGGTAAGGGTTTTTCCCTCCAAAAATGCATAGTATGCAAATGTCTGAAGATGTTTCCCATTTTTCCAGCACAAAATTGGAAAAGTTTTGGGCAGCACTGAAAAAAACACTGTAGACATATGCAATATTTTCAAGATGTTTTTGTTTCTATGTAAATAATTTCATCAACCATTAATACACTATAATGTATAACATGTTACTAAAGGGATTAGTGTTTTTGTGTTAAAAAAGTTTAGCTCACTATCCAGACACTTTCCCTATGAAGAAACGTTAAAGCGCTTGGGGCTCTTTAGTTTGGAGAAACGAGGACTGAGGGGTGACATGACTGAGGTTTACAAGATTATGCATGGGATAGAGCAGGTAGAGAAAGAAGTAATTTTCTCCCTTTCTCACAATACAAGAACTCATGGGTACTCAATGAAATTGCTGAGCAGTCGGCTTAGAACAGATAAAAGGAAGTACTTCTTCACCTTCACCCAAAGAGTGATTAACACACGGAATTCTCTGCCACAGGAGGTGGTGGTGGCTACAAGCATGGACGGCTTCAAGAGGGAATTAGATAAACATATGGAGCAGAGGTCCATCAGTGGCTATTAGCCACAAGGAACTCTCAGTCTGGGGCAAGTGATGAACTGTATTCTTGGTGCTGGGGGGGGTCAACAGTGGGAAGGATTCTAGTGTCCTGGCCCCACTGGTGGACCTCCTGATGGCACTGGTATTTCTGGCCACTGTGTGATACAGAGTGTTGGACTGGATGGGCCTTTGGCAGGGGTCATTTGGGGGGGGACGCGGGGGACGCCATCCCCCCCGGGTGAGGTGCGGGAGGGCGGGGCCTGGAGCTCCCTGCTGGTGCCCGCTGGAGGTCGCCGCCGGCTGTGGGGAGGACACACTTCCGGTGATGTCAGGGGGTGTGGCATATGCTAATGAGTTATGCTAATGAGTCCCCCTAGCTCTTTTTCTATGAAATTACCCCTGGCCTTTGGCCTGATCCAACATTGGCATCTCTTATGTTCTTATGTCCTATCTATTGTGCCTCTGTGAGAGAGTTTATTTCCAAATAATACACTTTCTTTTGTTGAGTAAAGAATTTGTTTTATGCCTTGAATGTTTTTTCCTACCGTTCAAGTGGCAAAAATTAAAGATTCATGTGTTATGGTAGTATAGGGTGCAGCAGTTTGCAGCTCTTAAGTATCGGGTATACTTGCAGTTTTTCATATAGAAAATTAAATTACTTTTACATTCCATAAATATGCCAAATAGTACAATTTTATATATGTTAAGTAATAAATGATGCATTTAATATTGTTCAACCAGTAAAAGAAGTTTAGCTTTGATAGGAAGTAAGTCTTATCTTTACTCCCCCCCAAAAAAAAAATTCATCCTCCCCCCGAAATTTGTGGAAACTTTTTTTTGTCATTTCTAGTTTCCATCAATGAATTTTGAACAGTCTGTGAGATGAATGCAAAAGCCCAGATTTTCAGAAAAATGACACTACAGCTCATAAAAACACACAATTAAAAAAACCTCTACAACATCAACCCCCCCACACACAGCTTTTGAATATCCACAGGAACGTAGAATGAAGAGGCAACTTCCATTCAATATGGTGGGCTGCTAGTACAGGGTAGTTGCCAGCTCTGGGTTGGGAAATACCTGGAGATTTGGGGGAGTGGAGCCTGAGGAGGGTGAGGTTTGGGGAGGGGAGGGACTTCGATGGGCTAAAATGCCATAGAGTCCACCTTCCAAAGCATCCATTTTCTTCAGCTGAACTGATCTCCGTTGCCTGGAGATCAGTTGTAATTGCAGAGGTCTACAGCTACTGTCTGGAGGCTGGCAACCCTAGCAGTTGCTTACTTGAGTAGTCTACTTGCATCCGCCTCCATGAACAGGGGAAAAAATGCAATTTTTCTGTGAACAGAAAGGAACGGAATAATCTCATATGGGTTTACTTCGCTAACACCACACTGCTCATGCAAGTAGATAACAGTTATAGGTAACAGTTATCTGATTTCCTGCTCGTGGAGGGGATGTTTGCTGAGAACTTGCAGCTCTAACATTCTATTTTTCATTTGAACTGTTATCTGCATAAGTCAGCAAACTGGAGTTTCGTATCAGACCACTCCAAATTGAACGCTTGAATGATACGGTGGTTGATAGCCATCTGATTTTAGGGTGTGTTTTTGGCTCTCTGGACAGACTCTCGTGAGGAGGGGGGGAATAGAGAAGGTACATTCTATTCCACTTGATCAGACTCGCCTGCCACTCCCCTGCCTGGTGTGTGCTGCATGTGCCTTTTTAGCCAAAGTTCTGGATCTACAGCACCAGTCTTACAGTTCCCAGAAATGTTTTCAAACTAAGCAAACTTCCTGCCTCATACTTTGTGATCCCAAGGGGGGGGGGATCCACTTTAATTTGGAGTTTATTGTAATTTCGGTTCTTTGTTGACTTTTAATTCTATTCCATCATAACTCAGTGCATCATCTGGCTGCTGTTTTATTTTTCGCCCCAAGGTTTGCAACACCCACACACACACACACACAATGCCCATGGCATGTCACTTTTGATTAAGCATTCACAAAGCCCTTTCCCCAGCTTCTAAAGGGTAAAAGTCAAAAATCAATAATGTGCTAGTCCTCCCTGAGTGCAGTAGCAGTCAGAGGTAAATGAATGATTAAACATGATGAATAACGGTGTAATGGAAGACGCAAAGTAGGGGAAAGTGCTCACTTTAGCCTAAACTCTGAGATTTATTGCTGAGTACTACATATAATGGAATCATCAATCTTCCAAGGACTAAAAAAGGCATCTGCTGCAGTAACTTTAAAAAGGAGTGAAAGAAATCTCACCACCTCATCCTTGATAGTTGTCATTCCCCATTTAGTACTGTCACGGTACCCAGTTAATAGGTAAATTGGAATAGTGTTAACTATGCCATGGAAAGAAGGTGTTGATGTGGTGGATGCCACCAGAAGAACAGCCTGCATTAGTTGTTCCCTGGGCTAAGTTCAAAATTATTTCAAATATGCTTTATTTAATATGGTGCAGTTGTCTATTTGGCTTTTGGAAAATGTGATGCTAAAAAAAAAATGCCCAGGCCTTATCAGATTCGTTGATCTATGTATATCTTTGTGTTTAAACACCCCCCAAATTAGCCAACAATAAGTTCATGCATAACTCTGGTGGGACTGTAGATACCTGGCAACATACAGAATTGGCCTTTTGCCTATTTTTATCATAGATGAGGATGTGTCTTAAAAATATATATTATGTTGCACTGGGGAAAGCTTGAACATTTGTCTTAGGAAGGATCGTCATGATAAAAGTTTTAGAATGTCTATTTTAAGCATTTGAGCTTTTAGAGATCAACGAAATTCTTTAACTAACAGTACACACAGTCATCTCATGACCTAGACTATGACACTCGTATGTTTAAATTTACACTCACACTGCAGCTTCATTCTTCCTTATTTTACTTATTGAGCTGGAATATCTTTCCAGGTATGTATGCTTAGGATCACAACCTGGGTTGGCCTAAGCTACTGAGGTACTTCAAGTGCCCACCTTACAGGCTGATCTAGCAAGTTCCAAAGCAGAGTGCAGCGGACAGGAGATGAAGACAATCAAAAACCTTGTGTGTATCCTACATTGCCATCATCTCCTAGCTTGGCACCCAAAGTCACTTGGGTTGTTTGGGCAATGAACCAGCCTAGTTCACAGCCTTAGATTCTTTTTCTGGTCCATTATAATGGTACTCATTGATTATTTACTTATTTACATTATTTTATACCCTCCCTTTCTCCCCAGCTGGGGACACAAAATGGCTTACATCATTCTCCTTTGCTCCATTATCCTCACAACAACCCTGTGAGGTAGGTTAGGCTGAGAGTGTGTGACTGGCCCAAGGTAACCCAGCCAAGCTTCTGTGCCAGAGTGGGGATTTGAACCTGGTTCTCCCAGATCTAGGCAAACACTCTAACCACTGTACCACACTGGTATGAGATTAGCTATCTGTTCTGGAATTGCGATAGTGCAATGGTGCAAAATGCATAATAATGCAAAATAACAGTCAGTATTTATAAATGTTTATTATTATTTAGGGTATGATCTGTTCCCCTATCCTCAGAAATGCCCATAAATAGAGTAACTTGAGGGCTGAAATATTGATTTGGAGAGGAACAAGTGGATGACAATATGAGAACTTCTGATCATACTTCTACAACATGTAAAGCCTGTTGTGCTGAAACATATACATGAACTTCGCACAGCTTGGGAGTAGTACAAAAGAATTTTGCAAACAAATAATAATCAACACCAGCCCTCCTTGGTGACAATAGACTTGTCCCTAGTCTATTGTCAACAACATCGCCAGTTAAGTTTGGAGAAAAGAGCAAAGAGCAGTAGACTCTTGAAGGAGAGTTGGTACTTGTGCCCTCTTGGTCCCCCAGTCATGTCACTGGAAGTGTGATGTGACCAGAGGTCATTTCAGGGGGGAACGCGGGGGAACACAGTTCCCCCGGGTGAGGTGCAGGGGGGCGGGGCACATGACGAAGCCCTGCCCTGCTTCCGGCCGCCCCGCTTCCAGCCGTCATTCAGCCAGGAGGAGGCAGGAGAAGAGGGAGGGTAAGTTGCTTTCTCCCCGCCTCTCCCCACCCCTGCCTGCCTGGGGCCAGGGAGGGCCTTGGCGGGGCTTCCTCGCACTCCCGCTGGCCTTGCAGGTCCACCGTCGGGCCCCTGATGTCAGGGGGTGTGGCATATGCTAATGAGTTATGCTAATGAGTTCCCCTAGCTCTTTTTCTACCAAATGACCCCTGGATGTGACCCAAATGTTGAGATGGGCTTAGTATTAATGCAGGTTATTTCCCGGTTATCTTTAAACTATTATTTGTATTAACCATTCCAAATTGAGATGTAGCAGCTTACTCATCACTAATAACCTACCCTATTCCCAAATGTTCAGAATTGGCAGAGTGCATCGTAAAACAAGCCCAATAAGTGATATTCAATATATATTAAAAAATAAATATGTATATTTACTGGTCCCAGACACTGTGCATCCTCATAAAAGTTCTAATTAAAAAGTACAATAAAAAGCAGTGAAGGTCTTTTTATAAGTGCTTGAGATGGATGTTTTTAATAAAAATTATTTCAGCCTATATATAAAATAATGAACATTATTTCAGCCTCAATTTCCCAGTCCAAATTCTCTCAGTGGTTCAAAGTGATTAAAAGAGAACATGTTAGAGCCTCCTACCTGGTTAATACCTCCTCCATAACCTCAGAGTAGCCGTTACTTCAGTTTGGTTTCAAGCCATGCCAACAAGTTTGCTAGGTGGATGTTGCTCCCAAATACCACTGGCTTCACATCTTTGCATTTGCGGACCTTCAGTTCCAGAAAACCTAACGCACTACATTTTATCCTGTCCTCTCTATATAGACCCCAGAACCAGATTTCTCACAGTGCTTTTAATGGGCTTAATTTTTTTCTTCAGTCTCAGAGTAGCTGATTTTTTTTCTCCCAGATGCTGATCCATTTGTCTCCTATAGAGTGTCACTCATTGCTTTAGCAGCCAAGAAAATACAGGCTAGAGCTGTTTTGCTTGTAATTATGTTGTGTCAGATTGTAATGGCCTTTGGCCATAGACAATAAACTTTATCATATCGTATCGTTAATAAAAATTATTTCACCCTACGTATCTTTCTTAAGGTTATGTATCTGTTTTGGCAAATGAAACAGACTGATACTGAAGTGGCTTTTAAACATTCAACAAAGTGGGTGGAGCAAAAAGTACATACTTGTGTCCAGGGCTTTTTTGTAGAAAAAGCCCAGCCAGAACTCATTAGCATATTAGCATATTAGGCCACACCCAACAGCAGAAACTCATTAGCATATTAGGCCACACCCCTGACAGCACAGCTCAATAGCATATTAGGCCACACCCCATACCTTCCCTTGGCTTGCCCGGGCACCCCGCAGCTTGGACAGGCCAGGGAAGGCATGGGGAGGCATTTAAATGTCTCCCCGATCCTTCCAGGGACTCCCCTGGCCCACCCACCTTGGAGTGGCCGGGGGGGTCACTCTCCAGGCCTTCCCTCTGTAGCCACGCACCCAGAGGTTTTGGCTGTAGTGGGCATGGCCAACTCTGAAGCCAGCCGGAACTCTGTTCCTGTGTGTTCCTGCCCCAAAATAGCCCTGCTTGTGTCTTGAGGTTTCTTGCTCCAAGATTTTGTGCAACATCTGAAATGGAACTTTAGCATCTCACCTATACTGAGATTTGTGATAAATTTGAGACCATTTGGGGCACTTGATCTGAGACAGAGCAGGAAAGCAAGAGGAGCAAACTTTCCAGTGTTGAGATATTTATCACAAATGCTCCTGAAAACTCTAGTTCAGTTCCAGGACATAAGAAGAACTCTGCTGGACCCATTTAGTCCTTTTTGGTTGTTTGTGCCCAACGACTGGCGTTAAAAAAATATGCTGCTTCTGAGCATAGAGATTCCAGTTGGCTACTGTAGCTAACAGCCAGAGACAGATTGCGAAGTTAAAATGGTCCTGGAGCAAGCCAAGCTGATTGGCCCTGGCTTCACTATAAGCTGTTCTGCAAGGCGACACACCTCAGTAGTATCAGTTGTGGCCATTGGTTCACCCCTTGCCTCCTCCCTCAATCTGCCATCAATGCAGGAAAAGGCAATCAACACATGGCCCCTGAGACACTGGCAGAGTTGATGGGGCTTGGTTCTCCTTGCTCCTCACCAATCAATCAATCAACCTTTATTGGCATAACATACAGAGCATACAACTCAATTTGCGAAGAATACTGAACATCATCTTAAAACTTCATACAAAAATTTTGCAACAGTTTCAGTTATTACATGGTTCTGGGTTGTCAACAAAAAGTAAATCTTACTTTTATCAGGTTTCTCTGAACACTTTCTCAACCAAGGCTCAATGAATATAAAGCGCAAGTCCGAATAAAAAGTACATGTGCTCCTCAACACTGGTGGCCCTCCTACCTCACAGGGTGCCTGTTGTGGGGAGAGGAAGGGAAGGAGATTGTAAGCCGCTCTGAGACTCCAAGTGAAGGGTGGGGTATAAATCCTCCTCCTCCTCCTCCTCCTCCTTCTCATCTAAGGCGGTGGCCGACCAGGAAATTTCCCTATAAGTAAAATGGTCAGTCTGCCTCTGCTAACAACCTCTGAACCATTTTAGCCAATGGCTCTCTTTATGGTAACAAGTTCCAATATTTTAATTCTGGATTGTGTGAAGAAGTACTTCATTATTGTCTCTCTTAAATCCATTGCCAATCAGTTTAATCACACGAATCCAAGTTCTAGTACTGTGAGGGAGAGCAAATTTTTCTCTCTGTTTACTTTCTTCATACCATTCATAATTTTATAAGCTCTATCACATCCCTCCCATCATAATAATTTTTGTTTTCCTGGGCAAAAGCCCAGGTTTTCTCCCAGGCTAGCATGAATCATGCTTTTTGTGAAGGAGGCCATTTCTCTTGAATTTTCTAGTTTATTGGATGTTATGTTGTCTTTTGACATAAAGAGCAATACCTAGTAGAACCCCCTCTCCCGTCCTTTCTTTTCCTTGCTTCTTTTTTAAAAAACGGATGTTTGGTGAGAGATTAAAAAATGGGCCTGCATCACAAAATGGCACAGTAATGTAATGTAGTTGCACAGATAATTTGCAATATGTGTCCATGACTCTCATGTACTATATTTACTCAAAAGAAAGATCCCCCCAAAAAAATATTATATCAAAAAAAAAATTATTACTGGAACTTGTATGAGAGTGTTAAGATGACCCACTTTTTTTTTCCTTGATGGCATACATGGGAGGGGAAGACCCTAGTCTTGCAGTTGAGTAAATACAGTCATATATCCTTAGTACCACTGGGTTATTGCTTGTAGACTTCTGGTTTGCTCCTATATCTTGATAAGAGTACAATCCAGGTTGGGAAATTCCTGGATATTTAGGGATGGAGCCAGGAGAGGGCAGGGTTTTGGGAGAGACCTCAGTGGGGTATAATGCTATAGATTCCACCACCACCCAGAAGCTGCCGTTTCATCTAGGGCAACTGATCTCTGTATAGTATGGAGATCACTTATGATTCTGGGAGAACACCAGGTCCCCCTTGGAAGTTGGCAACCCCACTTTGTTCCAGTCCAGCAAGGCTCTTCTTTGTACTCGTTCTCAGGCATTATCACAGTTTGTGTCTGGAGCTGGGTGCAGTTCAAGACCAGAATCAAAAAGAGAGGTCAAAACCAGGCCAAGGGTATGGGGCTTTAGTAAGCAGTCTGAATTGCAAGGGTTAGAGGTGAGAAGCATAATCCCAGGTGGGCACAGTTAAGTTTCAAGGTGTCGGGTGGGGTTATGCAAAGCTGGTAACAGGCATGCTTGCAAACAGGCATGAACTGTCTCACAAAATAAAGTTCGTGATGAATTTTGGCCAGTTCGTGGTTCACAAAGCAAGGCTCATGGCAGGGTGACTGGCACAAACTTTCCACAAACTTTCAAGCTGTTCATGGTAGTTTGTGAATGGATACATTTCCAGACCAACTGTCTCTGCTCAATTAAAATATTTACCAAACTTCAAACAAACAGGAGGTGGAATTCTCCAGCCTTGGAAACACCAATAGGGGCCCTCCAAAGCTTAACAGGCACTGCTGTCTGCCTGTAACAGAGCTCCCATTCTTCTCTATTGGATCAGAATACTATGTATACCCTCATTTCAGCTCTGCACCTCTCCTCTGTTGGCTGTTGGCAGTTAGCAGAGAGGTAAGGAACTTGTTAAAAGCAGAGCACATTAATTTATTCCTGATTGTGAACATCTCTTGCCTGCTGGAGTTTGGGTGTTAGGTGGACTCAGGGCTCTGAGCTACTCCATCTCTCTGCTCACTCCAAGCAGTGGGGCACAGCTATTGGGTGCCTTGGCTGAGTACCCACATTTTATACCCACCTGACTGTGAACTCCTCTCCCCTACTGGATGCTAGGTGGACTAACAGCTCTGAGCCACCCCGTCTCTCTGCTCACATTGAGTGGTGGGGCTTAGCTATTGGGTGTCTCAGCTGAGTTCCCACATTTTATACCATCCTGGTTGTGAACTCCTTTCCCCTGCTGGGGTCTAGGTGTTAGTTGGACTCAGGGCTCTGAGCCACCCCATCTCTCTATTCACACCCTGCAACAGGGGCTGAGAATGTCTCTGAACGCCAGTGGGAGGGTAGGAGAGGAGACTCAATATCATGCAAGAGATGTCAGGCCAGATGACAGCCTTGTGTGATCAGTATTCCAGGAAAGTGGTGTCGGTGGGCACAGGGGACTTGACAAGGTGCTCATTTACCATCACCTCTGCTGAATCCTCCACCATTGCACACCTGATATCCCTGCCACTGCTGACTTCCCAGTTCACTACTAACAACCAGTAGTGGAGTTTCTTCCTGGTTGGGCTCTTTGAGGCAGAGATGCTGGGATGTGGCTCCTCCTCTCCAGCCCACCCACTGTTCCCTCTGGCCATGTCTGTTGACCTGTAGCCTTTGCTTCCATTGCATGAGATCTGCATTCAGGACAGCAATGCTGCCTTTTATCCAGGGGTCACAGATACAGGCTACCTTGCACTCACCTTTCTTGCAGAGCAGACAGTAGACAGGCAGACTTGATGATGCACAAGAAGTGGGGACCCAAGCACTGGCAGGTCTCAAGCAAGGACTGTATCTCAAGGAGGCAGTGTCCCAGGTGGCCTTGACAGTGCTCCCCAGCCCCAGAGCATCCTTCACCATGAAGTGTGTGTGCCAGGCAGACAATGCCCTTGAGATGCACAGCCTTCACCACTGCCAGCATGTTGGTTCTGATGTCTGTGACCATGTAGCCATGGATGATGTTGCTACTGCTCACCCACTCCCTCGGGCTACTCTGTAACATGGTGGCAGTGTTTTCCACTGTGTGGTCTGCATCCATTCCCTGCATATGGAGCAGAACCACTTTGTAGCCCAGTGGCAAGACTGTCCCCTCCTGGGGCCTGGGCTGTGCCCCAACAGTCCTGCTGGCTATTCCAGAGGTCTGCTGTGAAGTGCATAGTTCTGCCTTGTGGTCTGAAAAGCTGAGCCTTGACCATCACCACAGCAGCCAGCAAAAGGCTACACCCTCCATGAGGGAGAAGGATTGGCCATCCACAGCAATCATCTCGCTGACCTGTTGGAAGGTGGCCCACCTTGATGTCCCACCCATGGCACCCTGAGAGCAGGGAGCCTTTCTTGGGGGGGGGGTCCTGCTTCCCCTCTGCCTCTCCCTGTTGCACGGAGTGGGCTTCTTCTTCCTCCTGCGGCAACATATTCGGATGCACCCTTTGCAGGTGCCTGAAGAGAATGGAGGAGGACAAGCATTGGGGGGGGGTTGCACCCCTCCAGACGTGGTTGTGGCACACCTGGCACTCTGCCACACAGGGGTCACTGGGGAGGGTGTGGAAAAGTTTCCAAACTGTGAGCTGGAAATGGGGCAGGGTCTTTTCTGGGGGGGGGGGGGGGGGCATGGAGGAGTGTACTGAAGGCAGAAGCAGCAACAGGGAGTTGGGATGTGGAAGGGGAGTTTGCTCCCCCTTCCGAATCACTGCTGTCAGAGTCCTCATCTCCAAAGAGTGTTAGCAACTACTGGTGTCTCTGGGCAGTGCTAAGAACTCTTTTGCCTCTGTGGAGAGCCCCAGGAACAGATCAAGGGAACAAGGCTCTGAGACTGCTGGTGATGCCCTGCTAGGGCTGGGCTCTAGTGGGCTGGCAGGATAGGTTTGGGGGCCTGTGGTACGTGGGGGGTAGAGGACTTCTTCCCCCTATGACAAGCACCCTTTGTACCCACTTTCACCCTCATGGCACACAGAGGTGTTCACTCTCAGGAGAGGTGGGAGGGTATAAATATGGGAGACCTTTTTGGAGGGTCCATAACTGGGACCCCAGAAATGTAATCTGCCCCCAACTTGGAGAGATTGTAGAGGAGTGGGCAGCAGGGTGAGGCTCCATGTGTGTTTGGTGTGTGTAGCTTGCAGGGGGTCCATACTATACACTTTTGAATCTGTACCTGACATTTTCCCCAAAAGCACTTTTCTGAGGGCATCTTCTTTGGGGAGCCAAAACTTGGACCCCCTAAGTCCAATGGAGGGCATGTAGAGGAGTATCAGGGGGAGGTTCCCTGTGAGTTTGATGCCTCTAGCTCATGCAGGATCCTTCTGAACCTCCTGAACCTGCGCCTGTTATTTCTCCAGAAAGCACGTTCCTGGGGGCAACTTCTGGGGGGGGGCATAATTTGGACTCGTAAACCCAATCCTCACCAAACTGGGAGCGCAGGTAGAGGAGAGCCGCCCAGAGATCTCCTGTAAGTTTGATTTCTCTAGCATGTGGGAGGGGGCATTCTACTGTATCACAAACCAAACCAGTTCATTTGGCTCCTAAAAGTTTGTGATGGTTCGTGGTTTGTGAACTGGGCATGCACATTTTCTAGTTCGTGCCCATCCCTGCTAGTGAGTCAGTCCTCACTTGCTAATATTATACAGAGTGATGAGTTAGCCTGCAAGCCTACTTAAAAGTAAGGGATTTCCTTTCCTTACAACAGAAAAATAGGCTGTAGGAAGAGTAGCCAGAACAGTGATTTACAGAGACATCCTGAGCAGAATTACAACCTTCTAAGTCCCTTGACTTCAATTGATTCTGCTTAGGATTGTTCCATAAAGCAGGGGAAAATGTGGTGCGTTGCAGTAGTTGGGATACACCAAGCCTACTTATTTTGTACCTCCAAAGTAAAAAAAAAATAATCATTAAAGTAACACAACTTCTAAAGGGACTTTTTAATGATAGCTGGATATTGCAGCAGCACACTTTTATTCCTTTGGTTAACTGTGCAGGCAGGATAAAAAAGGCTGAGACCAGAAAGTTATTTCCTTGCATTAAAGAGTGATGTGCAAAAAGTAAATGAGCCAGGAAGGTCTGATAAGATATATTAAAACTACATCAACAGCACTCCAGACTGCTTGTCTCTTCTGACCTCAAGTAATAAGAAATGTCTGCACTGTGGTGGGTATCCTCCAACCAAAAAAAAAAAAAAACCCTTGATGTGCGTGTCAGTAGTTTAGGCTGGGTGTTTAGTGTCTTCTCTCTGACAATGGAAAGTTAGAGGCGTTCTATTACTAGGGAAGGTTGCCTAGGACAGTATTCTGTGATTATTGGAGGTCCTGTTTCCCCTTTCTACCCAATCAAAGAGAAAAAAGCTTTAAAGTTATAAAGTTTGTTTCTTAGATAAGCTTCGTGTCTGTGGGCATGCAACAGTTTTTCTTTGGAGACAAATCAGTAGATTTGCCAAGCTTAATCTTAGTTTAAACTTTACATCTGCATTGAGGCTAACCATGGTTAATGCTAACCAGGTTCACTTTGCAAATCCTCACTGAGATGGGAAGCCTTATTAGCATGAAACATCTATCCACCACATATCTTTTCTGCCCTTTCTTCAATGAGATTTATTACAGTGCAGTCCTGAGTTACACCTTTTAAATCCATTGAATTTAATGGGTTTAGGAAGATGTAACTCTGTTTAGGATTGCACTGTTAGGCTGCAGTCCTAAAAACACTACCCCGAGAGTAAGCCCTATTGAATAAGATGGGGCTTACTTCTGAGTAGACCTGCTGAGATTGCTCAGTCCTAAGCATGTCTGCCCTGACCTGGATAGCCCAGGCTGGCCTGATCCTGTCAGATCTCGGAAGCTAAGCAAGGTTGGCCCTGGCTAGTATTTGGATGAGATAATACCAGGGCCATGACACTGAGGCAGGCAATGGCAAACCACCTCTAGAAAGTCTGTTGCCTTGAAAGCCTCAAGTCAGCAGTGATTTGATGTCACTTCCCACCACCAAGCATGCCTGTTTAGAATCCTGTTCAAGTCAGTTCTGTAGGAATATCTTCTTAGAATTAGGGTTGTGAACAGCCAGGAGAGAGAAAAAATATCCCGTTCCTTTAATAAGGGCTTAATGCAACGTCATATACCTCCATGCCATGAAAACTGCCCATCATCCCATGTACTACCTCTGTTATAGGAACAAGATGCCTTTTTTTTTTCAAGTTGTTGTCAACCCTAACTGTTATTCTACCTTTCCTTCATTTTCCCCCTGTCATAGCTAAGGGGGATTTAAACCCCTAACAAGTATAATCTGAATCATTAGACTTTGTGAGTTTGACTTAGATGAATGTATGAAGATGCCGTATGTTAAGTCAAACTAGTGGAACACCCAGCCCATATGGTCTGCTCTGTTAGGCAGCATCTCTCCACAATCTTTGAGTTGAACTAGATGACAGCACGTCTGGGAATCTGCCACAGGGACTTGCCTCCATTCTGGACATCTGGAGACCCTAGTGGAAACTCTTTTTTTAACAGTGCCACAGAGGGCCAATTCAGCTTGGGGCCATGGCGCTAAGGGAGAAGTGGCATTTTCCTTTTTTCTTTTTTTTTGAGCCCCCGGGGGGGATTTTTTATTGATTTTTTTAACTACAAAAAACTACAACAGAAAAGGGGGTAAGGGAACTACATATATGGGAGGAAAGTAAAGTACCCACTACTAACTAAAAACCCAAGAGAGGAGACCCTCCAACTAGCTTTAGAACATCAAGTCTTCTCATCGTTATTCTTTTTATGAACTGAGTCAAACCCTTTAAAAACGAAAACCTTTTATCCTCCAAGTTTACATTTAACTGCCCAATAGCCGTATCCCCAATCATCCCCCAGAACCAAAGTTCTCAAAGGCACAGATCAGAGTCCTTCAGCCTTTACTTCTTCTTTTCCCTTCTCTTTCGCAGCTTATAGGGACTTTTCGGGGCCACTGCCCCCCTGCTCAGACAAAGAGTCCTCGCCAGATGTACCAGTTTCCAGCTCGCCACTGGACCTGCTGTCCTCTTCTTTTTTCTCGTCATCTAACCTTCCCAGCTGTTCCTTTAGAAATTCTTGAGCATTAAGAACAGAGTCAATCTTTTCCTTCTTCTCTTTAATTTTAAATGTTATGCCTTATGGAAATAGCCATTTGTATCCAATTGAATTTGTTTTATTATTTATTTATTTATTATTTAGATTTTTATCCCGCCCTCCCCGTAGGTTTGGAGAAAGAACACAAGTTCTTTGTATTTCTTTCTACGTTGCCTTACTTCAAATGGAATATCCTTTAGCGTTCTGACAGCATTCTCCCCTGCCTTCAAGGGTGTTGCTGCTACTGCTTTCAGGATAGCATCCCTGACGTGCCTCTTCGAGAATCTTACTACAATTTCCCCAGGCAGATTGTTTTTCCTTATATATCCTGAATATGACCTATAGGCCACATCCATGTCGTTGAGTAGCAATTCCGCCTTTATTTCTGTTACTGGAGCGAGTAGCTTGCTCATAAGTTCTTTAAGATTCTCTCCTTTGTTCTCAGGCACCCCCTGGAAGCGCAGGACCATATTGGCCTTATCCATTTGGACTTGAAGCATTTTATCTTCTAAAGAAGTAGTTTTCTTTTCCAATTTTGCACTTTCTTCCTCACTTTCTGCGTTTATTCAGCCATTTCCTTTATTTTCTCAGCAACCTGCTTCATTACTTGGATCAAATCTGTTATTTGCATTTGTTGAGCAGTAATGCTTGTTGTTACTACAGACAACTGCGTTTGTTGAGCTGTAATATTTGCTGTTACCACGGACATCTGTTCTTTGAAGTTATTCAACTGTTCCAGTAGAGGGTGCATGCACTCAGCTATAGCCTTAGCCGTCTCACTGGTTGTTTCCGGCTTTGGGGACTCCAGTTTCGTTTTTAAAAAAATTTCTTTGTCTCTGTCCCTCTTCCCCACCATCTTTTCCCCCGTTTATTTACTTTCGGGAAAAAAATTTTTAAGTCTCTGAATATGCGCTTGACTGCTTAGCTCAATTGGGTGAGTACTCTGGGCAATCACACGTTTTTCTTCTGCTCCCCCCCCCTTCGCTCAACAGTTTATGCGCATGGGAGGCATCCCCCCCTCGCTCGCTTTTCCCGTTCCACGGGATAGGGTAGGGAGCGTCTTTTCTTTTAAAAATCGTTTCTCAGTTGACTCATGTTCATAGTTGGTCTTCCGACCCTGCTTCTTTCATCATTTTTCACGCCCGATCTCCTGCGCTTGACCCGGTTAGCTTCACTTGTACCATTCGATCTCTCGGCTGGAAGAACCACTGGAGCGAAGGGGAGGCTCGATTCTCTGGCATTCCGCCATTGGCTACCCCTTAAAGCTCCTTGGCCAGGGTCCCTTCGCCGGGCCCCTGGGCGGGTTTATGAGCCTGCTCGTCCCCTTCTTCCGCCAGAGCACAGAGACACCCCCGGGAGGTGAGTCCATGAGCATGCCGCCATCAACCGGAAGTCCGAGAAGTGGCATTTTCCTGATCTAAAATGGTGCCAGGCATTATGGAGCCAGAGAAAATGACATGGGGGAGTAGGAGCCCCTTCTCCCCCTGCACCATGTTCTCACGCTGAATTGAGCCCTGATGACACTGCTAAAAGGAGTTTCCATTGAGAGCTACAAGCCTGAGATTCTTTTAATTGAGATATGGGGATTAAGTATGGAACCTTGTGCATACAAAGTGCATGCTCTACCAGTGTGCTATAGCCTTCCTCAAAAGGGAAAGCAGTTCATTTGCTTCTTGTGGAACTCAAATCCGCGGTCTTGGTGTTATTAACATATGCAATGCAAAACAATGGTTAATATTGACAAAGAAAGGGAGAGAAGAGCTGGAGCATGTATTTCTGGCTTCTGATTTGTACCGTGTGTGCGTGTGTGTGTGAAGTGCTGTCAGGTTGCAGCCGACTTATGGTAACCCCCTAAGGTTTTTTTTTTTTAATTTATTAAAGATTTTAATACTACATCAAAACCCCCTAAGGTTTTCAAGGCAAGTAATTAAGCAGAGGTGGTTTGCCACTGCCTTCCTCTGCAAAATATTCCTTGGTGGTCTCCCATCCAAGCACTGCCCCTGCAACCCAATTTATACCACCCTTTGCAGAAATACAGCGTCCTGTATGTACTGGACTGAGTATTCTTCATTCACTGTCCTGTTTGGAATAGACAAGGAGAGCCAACATTTAATGGCAAAGCAAGTGAGCACTGATGCAGGAATAACTATGGGTGCCAGCGAGGTTTGCGGGGGCAACTATAACTGCTCGATAAGCAGAGCCCTGACCTGGATGGCCCAGGCTAGCCCAGTCTTGTCAGATCTCCAAAGCTGGCGAGGGTCAGCCCCGGTTAGTACTTGGATGGGAGACCACCAATGAAGTCCAGGGTTGCTTTGCAGAGACAGGCACTGGCAAACTACCTCTGTTCATCTCTTGCTTTCAAAACCCTACAATGCCACCGTAGGTCAGCTGCGACTTGAGGGTGCTTTCCTCCACCACCACCACCACCACCAAGCAATCACAGGTTAGTTTCCAGAGAGGCAGCTAAGAACAGAGATGCGGGAAGTGATATAAAATAGGTTTAAGAAAAAAACTGTCACCTCCTCTCTAGAAAAATTAGCTCCATTTCTGAGGCTCTTCTTTTTCATTCATGATGCCTCTATTTAATTCTGTTTGAGATCAAAGAGCTCGTACATCAGTGCCCTAAGGTTTGTTCTCTCCCAAGCCAGCTCGCCATTTGTTACGTAAACAATTAATTTGCTGTGGGGTGGTAGTGATATTGATCTTCCATCCTAATTGTAGCCAGTAATAGGTTAATTCCTATTCCTAGATTTTTTTCCTCTTTCTCATTAATGACTGCTGGCTAATCTGCACATTTTCTCAAATATGCTTGGGGGGGGGGGGAAGGCTATAGCCAGGTCATTGCCTTGTCATGTTCCCCGATAGGGTTTACACTGCAGTCCGGTCAGATTTAGAATCCTTTGTGTATGGGTGACAGCGCACTCTAAAGAATGGGAATGAATTATTTTCCCTGCTCACGTTGCTGTGTATGTGCTGTGGCCATGGACCTAAGAGAAATATTGATGCTATCAAACAGACTTGCTACAAGAAGTTCCACCCTCTTCAGCTAGTCTCCATTGGCTTGATTTAGACTACACAACATCTGTTGTCACTTGCTGGCTTTCGTTCTCTTCATGACGATTCCTTCTGTTTTTTAATTCAGTCCATTTTTTTAGGGAAGGGGGCAATGTATATTTAATGTCTCTCTCACATACACACAGAGCTAAAAATGGAGAATTGCACATGCATATTTCATGACTAAATGCGACAGTTGTTTTTTTAAATCCTCTTCTCCGCCCCCCCCAAATCTCTAAACACATTTGGTGTCTTAGTAACAATTGAAACTGTCCAGAATGCCTTGTTTATTTCATGAATCCCAGAAAAGGAGGTAGAGTTGTTGCTTCTTCCAGGGGGCAGGAAAAGTCCGTGGTTCGTTTGCATATATTTACTTAAATTATCCAAATTTGAAATTGCCCACTAAGAAGCATTTAAGGCTTGAGCTAAGGAAAATCAATGGTGCCATTTCAAAATTAGTCAGGCAGTAATAGTGTGTGCGTGTAATAATTTTAATGCCTCAGGATTTTCCAGGTGGACAGCTGTGCTGGTTTGAACTCGATGGCACCTTTAAGACCGACAAAATGAGAACCCACACATTCGGGGGGGCACTTCCTCAGATACATAGGAATGGAAGGATTTTCCATTCTTTGGAAGGAAGTTTCTGTTTCCATGGATATTTCTCTTTTGCTGGAAACTGGAACAGGCAGCCATCTTTAGAGCACTTCTTAATGTCCTTATGGACATGCTTGCTGATGCCGCTACACATAATTCCAGTTTCTAGCAGACTGCAGTCACAGGGGTCTAGTCCCTTTTCTTTTTTCCCTGCCTCCTCTAAAAATACCTTGTTTGCCCTGCCATCATATGCTTTCTCCTAAGAAGTCTCAGGGGAAAGCAGATGCTAACAGACCAAGCAAATTACTGTTCCCCAAAAAATACAACATGAAAAGCAGTTGTCTGTTTTGGCTTTTGGGAGAAGGGAGACTCTCCCTTTTTCTGCAAGGCTGTACAGGAAGAGAGGGAACTCTATGTATAATCTACAACTCTGTGAAGAATATGGGAAACTTTTATTTGGGCTGAATTCAGTACTTCAAGTAGGGTTGCCCCCTATCAACTGGCCAGCGGGGGGACTTACCAGGAGAGAGAGGAAGGCCTTGGTGATGTTGCTGGCAATGTGGCAGTGTCACTCCTGGTGTGCGTAGGAAGTGATGTCACCACATCAGCAACATCCAGGTGATGCTCTGGTACTTGGGCAAAACGTCTATGGTAGAAGCCATTTTTACCATAGAGTTTTTGCCGAAATACCAGGTTGTCACCATGACATTACTGCATGATGATGTCACTTCCTGTGCATACTGAAACTGATGTTGCCACATTGCCTGGGCCTTCCTCTCTCTCCTGGTAAGTCTCCCCACCCCCCACCAGTTGCCAGGATGGACCTGGCAATCCTAATTCCAAGCCCAGTTCCAAATTCCAAATATCACCAAGCAAATCCATGTATGTGACTGGAGAAGTGAGTATTTCACAACAGTCGAACTTTGAACCCTAGATGTTAGAAAGCCCACATAACCTGTGAATGAAAATATCTATCATAATTATAGTCATTCATGATCATTTATTTATGTATTATAATCAAAGATCAGCCAACATCAACATAAGAGCACAAGTTAAACACAGGTAAAAAGATATAAAAATAATACAAATTCTTAACCTTAAATTACTCAATTTCAGGAATACCAGGTGGTTAATTAAAGGATTGGAGCATCTGTTTCCTTACTGACAAAGCGCAAAGTGCAAAATTCAGCCACTTTAAAGGTGGTCTCATTAAGGCAATCTGCAAGAAGAACAGATGTGTAAAATTTATCAGAGCTGCTTTAGACAAAATTGAAGTGATATATAAGGAACAAATATCCTTATAAAATGAGCACTGGAGTAGCACACATTCAATTGACAAAACCACAAATGTTAAGAATAAGCAATACCTAGATATTTTTCTTGCAACAGAGCTGAAGGTAAAATGTTAAAACGGGCCAAAGTAAAGACTGTATTCAGGAAATTCTAAGGCACAAATCTTGTACTAATTTTTTGGGTGTGGTTCCCTGCTGTCAGATAAGAGTAGACCCAGGCTCTATCAACTTGAAGAGCTTTATCCCAGGTTCATTATTTGATTGTTTCTTTAGCGCTCAGGAATCCAAGATTGTGTAGAACTGGAGGAGGAAACCCATAGGCTTGTGATTTCTTCTCAATGGTTTCTGCCCAACCTGAAGAAAAATTATCTGAAAGAATTAAAGGAGTTAGTCCAAGAGGATTAAAGTTTACCTTAAGCCAGAAGTGCACCACTTGGTACCAATTGCATGCTTTGAGCTATCTATTGTTATTAATCACTAATGGTGTTTGGAGATTATTTTTCTGTCTCTGAGAAATACCTCTCTGTAGTAAGGTATATGTTCTCTAGTGAAAACCCATTGTTCGTGCCAGGCTACTGACAACTGTAACACTTGACTTTGTACTTCTCTGGATCACTTTTCCTATGCAATACATTGTGTTTGCTGGAGTATAAAAAGGAACTAGTGGCACAGTAGATTTCTGTGGTTGTTCTGTGTTCCAGGTTCTTTTCTGTTCACCAGAGGAAAACCTTAAGTGATAAGCAGCTGTACTTTAGTAATGTTCAGGTGTCAGTGTCATCAGAAAAAAAGTTCTAGGGCCATATTCTGCCCAAAAATGTGCATCAGGGGAAGAATTTCCCCCAATATTATTTCTTGTGTCATCAGAAAAAAAGTTCTAGGGCCATTTCTTTATGCATTCTGCCCAAAAATGTGCACCAGGGGAAGAATTTCCCCCAATATTTTTCTAAAAGTTACAAAATCTCTTGACACTTGTGTATGAATTAATTCTTAATGACTGTATGAATGAATCTGCATCTTGTACCATCATTGTATTGGGAGACTACCAGGGCAATCCAATGCAGAGTAAGTCATAGTCTAAGTGCCCTGACCTGGGTAGCCAGGCTAGCCCAATCTTGTCAGATCTTGGCTGCTAAGCAGGTTCAGTCCTGGTTAGTACTTGGATGGGAGACCACCAAGGAAGTACAGGGTCACTACACAGAGGCAGGCAATTGGCAAATAACCTCTGAATGTCTCTTGCCTTGAAAACCCTATGGGGGTCACAATAAGACAGCTTCAACTTGATGGCACAACACCATAACACCAAGTCTTTTGAAGTCAGAGGGTTTGGACTGGAGAAAGTCTGCATAGGATCACACTGTATATCATCTCTGCATTTTTGAAAAGCAGTGAGCCCTTCTGCAGATATAATCTTCTTTCCTCTGTTGCTCTAGGAAATAAAGACATAATGTCATGATGCATTCTGATCCTGTAATCTTTTGAGGCATAAACTCAAGAACCCTTTGCCTGGAAGCCAGGTCATGGTCTGAAGGCACACAATGCAGCAACCTTGGACAAGGTACTAGAACAGGCAGTAGCCATCCAGCTCCAGACAAGCATAGATGGCACTGAACAGGCCAATTTCAATCTAGTTTTCACTATTGATAGGACTGAAATTGTTGTAGTTGCCCTAATGGATTACCTATTCCAGGAAAAATATATGTAATTTTCGATAAATAGTTCTGAGCATTATTTGTGCTGTCCCAGTGTGGTGTAATGGTTAGAGTGTCAGACTAGGACCTGGGAGACCAAAGTCTGAATCCTCAATCTGTCATGGAAGGTTGCTAGGTGACCTTGGGCCCATCATACACTGTCAGCTCAACCTATTTCGCAGGGTTGTTACGAGGATTAGATGGAGGAGAGGAGAACGGTGTAAGTCACTTTTGTTCTCCTTTGGGGAGTACAAGTGAAGTAAAAAAATATGACTAGGGTTGCCAGTCTCCTGGTTGGGCTAGATATCTTCCAGAATTACAACTGCTTGCCAGACGCCAGGGATCAGTCTATCTGGAGAAAATGGCTGCTACAGAAGGTGGACTCTATGGCATTATACCCCACTATGGTCCCTCACCAGGCTCTGCCCCCATAATTTCCAGGAATTTCCCAACTTCAAACTGGCAATCCTATGCCTTCATGCCTTTGAGGTCTAGAGCAGGTGGAAAGGTAGGATGCAAATATTTTAATACAGGAAATAAATGCATAACTTCATACCTTGCACATGAGTCTAAAAAGTCATCTTGTTGATCACTGTTGGAACCAGAATACTGGGCTTGACAGACCTTGACCTAATCAAATAAGGTAGGAAGCTCAGAAGGATAAGTTTATCATTCTGCATAATGAGCAAAATGGAAATATTCAGGAGGGTATTTTTGTAAGGGAATTAGAATTGTAGCAGAATGGAACAGTCCAGGAGGGTGCCTTTAGAATAGGATTGTATTCCACTGCAATGATTATTCTAGGTATCAGCTTTCACTACATTGTTTTCTGCCTTTGTAACACTGCTATACCTTGCCTAGGTATAGGTTGCTCACATTGCCTTTTAATTTTGCAATCCTTGCCATGTTCACTGCATATCTTATGTTGTATGCATTGGGTTTTTTAAAAAAAAAATCCTTAGTCTGCCTTGAGTCTCAAAGAGAAAGGTAAACTATAAATAAATTTATGTATTTATTAAATATGTTTACCCCACTTTTTCTCTCACTCTGGAGAACTCAACATAGTCCCCAAGTACACAAAACAAAATACTATATTGAAATAAAGACAAGCAACCCGACAAAGGTCTGTAATATACACCAGGAGCAAATACCAAACCACAAGGTCAGCCCAAGCTGGTGCTGGTACCACCAGCATGGCTCACAAAGGGCCATGGCTACAGGCCACAGGCTAAGAGCTCTTGACCTTTTGCTGTCCCTCTAGCCCTTCCCTGGCTTTAAATCACCTGAAGAAAGGCAGGGTCAAATTGTGTAGTACTCAGGCAATGGCACACTCCCTAAAGGTGAAAGCACTCTTCTCTTTTACCATGCAATACTGTACAAACAAACAAACAAACTTCACACAATGGTGAATGGAGTGTTTTTTAAAAGACAGCAACAGCCTCTCAACAGGATACACTTTCCCAGTGAGCAGGCAGAGACCATATCAAACTCTCTTTGAAATATAGATATTCACCAGTGTGCTCCTTCACACAGAAATGAAGGCTTAGCTTCTAGGCAGCTGGTTTATTTGTACATGGTGAGCGGTTGCAGTGTCGGCTTGGCAGGTTCTTTATTTTCTCCTGGAAGTTCAAATTTATATAGGAGTTCTGATCTACTGAGTGTTCTTTGTGATTATTTTAAAATTTATGTTAAGTTGCTTTTTTAAAAAAACACCAGTGTTTCCAGGGGCTTACATATTTCCAAGGGCTTAAATAATTAAGGGAAATGATTTTTAAACACATGCCAATTGATTGTCCTGCTGCAACACCAGATGACTTGAAATAAATAAATCATTAAAGCTGCCTGATACTTCACAGCAAAGCACATGTTTTGATGGACAGGCCACGAGCTGATTCAATTAGGTAACAGCAAGCAGTGTCGGGCTTGACAGCTCGGTGTAAAAATGCAACCTGGGCATGTTGTGGAATTTGCAGAAATGAACTACCAGGGAATTTCAAAGGGAGGTTGACAGGAGCCTCCCCTTGTTCACAGGACAGGTACACCATGCTGTGGGATTGTTAAGTGTGTGTGTGTTTTTTTAAAAAAAATCTCATTATCCAGACAGTGATGATTATGAGCACTGCGGAGCAATATAGCCAGAAGAATGCCACTTTGAACATCTGGGACAGCCTGTTAAATAGAAATTGAAGTTGCCCCAGTTCCACTGCGCTTCAACAGAGCAATGAGGAGCTACGGTCTTAATCTGTGCCATCACACAGAGTGCTTTTACCAGCTGAAGTGGAATTATTCCTCTGCTCATGAAGATGGGAGGAACAGGAATCAGGTGAGCAAGCCCAAAACTTCTGTAAGTTAAACTTCTTTAAGGCTCATTCATGTAACAGGAAACCATGGCTTATTTTTATAGGACTCTGTAATATGATACAGGGCAGTTATTTCCATGGAGCCCTCCCAACAGGGGTACACACATATGAAGCTGCCTTATATTGAATCATATCGTTGGTCCATCAAGGTCAAGATTGTCTACTCAAACTGGCAGTGGCTCTCCAGAGTCTCAGGCTGAGGTCTTTCCCTTCACTTACTGCTGAGCCCTTTTTTACTGGAGAAGTTGGGGGTTGAACCTGGTACCTTCTTCATGCAAAGCAGAGATTCTTCCATTGAGCCACAGCCCCTCCCCAGTTATCCTCAGTGTTTCACCCATGGGTGCTATGGCTCATTGATGTGTTTCATAGCTCCTTATCGCCAAATAGCCATTCCTCTACTTTGTTGGAGTAGGAAGTCCTTTGTTGGAGGAGGAAGAACCCAGGAAGTATCACCTTTGTGTCTGTAGGGAGCACCAGTATGGAAACAGCTTCTTACAACTTAGGAAAACACTTGGCTTGGAAATTAGTAATGTTTTGTTGAAACTCCCAACATTTTCAGTGTTTTCTGACTGAACATGGTCCCTGTAGTTGCCATTTGGTTGTGGTGCCAACAAACCATTCTCAGAATTTAGAAGTGTCCATAGGCTCAACCATAGAAGTGGTTGACCACAGAAGTGTCCATAGGTTCAACTGTATTAGGGATAGCAGTCTATGGTCCAAGCAACGTGTGTGTGTGTGTGTGTGTGTGTGTGTGTGTAAAAAGTACCATCAAGTCAAAGCCAATTTACGGCAATCCTGTAGGATTTTCAAGGCACGTGAGTAAGCAGAAGTAGTTTGCCATTGCCTTCCTCTGCAAAGTCTTCTTTGGTGTTCTCCCATCCAAGTACTAACCCTATTTAGCGTCTGAGGGCCCCGGTCACACGGGAGGTTTTGCCCCGCAAGAGGGACGGATCAGGGGCGCAGCAAACGGGGGCGATCCCACCGCAACATCTGGGAAATGGCACGTACCCGTCCTTGATCCATCCCTTCAGGCCGGAAACGCGTAGCAAAAAAGAACCTGCAAAAGAGCAGGACTTACCTGAAACGCCGCAGCAAGCGCGGCCATGGGATTGCCGGCGCACCCGTCTTCAGGAACATTCGAGGTTCCTGGCCGAACTGTGCATGCGTGCACATGCGCAGCCAGCTGCCTTGGTCTCCCTTCAGTAGCTCCCCCCCCCGGGCATCTGATCCTGCTGGGGAGCAACTGCGCGGCAGCTCAGGGGATCTGTCTGATCCCGCCACCACGTGTCTCTTTTGGCGTGGCTCTAAAAAGCCGCAGTTTGGCCGTGCTTTTTCCCCCGTGCGGCAGGGGCCGAGATCTGCCAACACTGGGCTATACTGTACCATTCCACATCCCCCCCCAAGCAACATAGCTCTTGCTTTACATGAATCTGAACAACTGATCACTGTACTGGGTTTCTCAAATGTTATTGTTAAAAACTCAGTGCATGTGATACTCTGCTTGATTTCTATCACCAGCATGAATGTAAACTGATTATGTTCTTCTTTTAAATGACTGGCATGTACTTGCAACTCAAATCAAAAGTGTACCTGATAAATATGTAACACCAGGCACGGTTCTTAAAAAAAAGCGCTAGAACGTATTTGGTGCTGTTTGAAATTCAAAGCTGCTTTTTCTTTAGGTTTTTTTTAAATAAGGAGGTAATTATTTAAAACCTTAACAGCCATTTTGACAAACCAGTTCTCCTGTACCCTCTGCTTGCCTCCATTATTTGTTTGTTTTAGAAACTAGTAATCTTTCTTAATGGCTTTCTATCTTCCATGGCTGAGATTTGTTTCTAGGATAGGTTTTCATAGGACATCGTGCATATATGGTTTATTTCATTTATTGAGCTTTCGAGGGTATAATTCTTTGGAAAACTCAAAATGGGCTTGCAGGCACTATATTTCTCTCTGACAGTGCAGAATAGGTTGACATTTGTTTATGGAAAAGTTCACGTGACAAACTATGATTCACTTTTTTAATAGTATATAAGCTTTTTCTCCCACCAGACAGACAGATAAATTTCTATTTTTAAACCTTTATTTTACATCATGTCCAGATACAAGACATGTATGCTATAAAGCTAAGTTACTTCTAAAATAAATTAGTTACTCCTGGAAAGAACTAATGTCTTTGATATAACAAATGGGCTTTATTTGTGGAATGTGGGTAACCTACTCCTTTGAAGCCAGAAGAACTTGATAGAAACTCCTGAAACAGGAAATTCTATTGGTGCAATTTATAGAACCAAATGAAACACCATTGGACCTTCGTGTCACCTGATCTCTGCTGACCTGGAAGCAGTACACACCAGTGGTACTGGGTGCTAGTAGTTGGCAGATGGTTTTCCACATTGGAATAGCTGCCACTGGAGGAACGCATAAGGTGCAAGCCATGCCAGGGATGGAAATAGATGTGGCTCTTATGGTTGATGATAGTGACTCCTGCTGCCACTTGCAGCCTGGTAGCCACATGCATACCTGCTACTACTTTTAAAGCATGGCACACAGAACAGAAAGGGTTCTCAGCCTTGGCTTCTATGTCTCAAAACACACACTGCCATTCTAAGCAGATCTGCTTAGAATCCTACTCAAGTGTATCCAGTGGACTTTACTCCCAGGAAAGAGTTCTTAGGATTGCCCCGATAGAGGGCTACCTCTCAAAGTAATCATTACTCTGAGAATAAGATTCAACAGGAATCGCAGAATGTTTTGTATGCATTAAAATTATTAGAGAAATGACGAATAAAGTAATAATGAGACGGTTGAGAGCATGGCCTTTCCCCCCCTCTTATTACACCTGCCTGGTGATTCTGAAACAGCAGATGTTTAGACAAACAGATTTCTGGCTGCAGTCCCTCTTTATTTTTGATTTTGTCCTGCAGTGTTTAGAATAAAATACTAATTATAGCCTGAGTGTGTGCAATCTGTTATGTGCTAAAAATACTCTGTCTTACATTCTTTCCTCCACAGGTGCTACTAAGCTTTAAAATAAATGGTGTAGGGTTTTTAAAATATATGTATTTATTATTATTATTATTATTATTATTATTAT
>NW_015165834.1:156805-163122 GCF_001447785.1 Gekko japonicus | reverse complement strand
TTATTATTATTATTATTATTAGTATTATTTTGGCCCCTTTGTGAGAATAGCAGCCAAAAGATCTGAGGAAATAATGGCTATTAAATAACAAAAGGGACTGAAATTTCAGTAATTGCTTATGAAATTAATCACACACGAAAAGGGAAACGCTTTGTACTTTTGTAATTATAAAGAGGTGTTTTTATAAAGGGAATGGATGATTACAGTAGCAAGCAGACTTGCGTGTTAGATCATTAGCAACCAGCCATTTAAAATCTCTAATCCTGCACTTTCTGAAGGCAATTAGGTTTGACTATTCCTTTGTGGGATGCAAAACAGAAGTTAAAAGTTTGGAGAAGGCGCCCATAAAAGGAAAAATAAAGGGCATTATGCATAGCACACATTGTACATTTTGTTTGAGGAGAGCCAGCCAACAAGGAGTGGCTACAGAGAACTATTTTTCCGAGTGGTTCTCCACGCACACAGTGTGCCTGTAAACCATGCAGTGTGCCTGTAATCATTTGATAAGACAGTCATCCGTATCTCCCTGTCAAGTGATAAGGAGGCTTCTATCACTCCTGCAGCTTCCTCAGATGTCTGATGTGCTCCTGAATTGCAAGGAAAATTCTTCTCACCTCTTGGCAGGATGATACAGTCGAGCAGCTTACGGAGTGGTTACATCCAAACCGAAATGAGTTGCCACCTGGTAAATTATTGCATTCACCTGAAGGTGGGATGGGTTAATCGATGCATTTTATACTCCGTGCCCACCTCAAAGGGGCCCTCCCATAAAACCAAGTAGCAGATCAGGACTGCAGCAGCTCTCCAGTCTGATCCGTGAAGCTACAGTGTTGGCATCGTGGAAGAACCTGGGGCTAATGAGTCAGTTAAAGCTTCTTTATGATATGGGCAAAAGGTCAGGCTCACCACACAGTATCCAAGCATTGTTCAAGTCCAGAGAAAGCATTGATTCAAGGAGGGGGAGCAGGTTGAATGTTAGAGCGGCAGTAGGCATGCAGGGGCCCTGACCTGGATAGCCTATGCCAGCCTGATCTTGTCATATCTCCAAAACTAAGCAGGATTGTCCCTGGTCAGTGTTTAGATGGGAGACAACCAAGGAATACCGAGGTCATGACACTGCAAGCAAACCACCTATGAGTGAGGAAGGAAGGAAGGAAGGAAGGAAGGAAGGAAGGAAGGAAGGAAGGAAGGAAGGAAGGAAGGAAGAGCCAGCATGGTATAGTGGTAAAGAGTAGAACACTCTGATATGGAGAACCAGATTTTATTTCCTACCTCTCTGCATGAAGCCTGCTGGGTGACCCTGGGCCAGTCACAGTTCTCTCAGAAGTCTCTCAGTCCCACCTACATCACAAGGTGCCTGTTGTGAGGAGAGGAAGGGAAGGTGATTGTAAGCTACTTTGAGACTCCTTAAGCTAGAAAAACCTTATCTTCTTCTTCTGAATGTCTCTTGCCTTGAAAACGCTGCAGGGTTGTGATATGTTGCCTGCAATATGACGGCAAAAAAAAGGCATGCAGGGAGACTGGGCAGCTCCAGGAAAGAGTTAAATGCAGGACAGGAAGCAGATAAAGATTGACAGGAGGCAAAAACAAGGGAGTATTTTGGAATCAGCTCCCTGCAAGCTTGTGAAGTCCTTGAGCAGTGATAGACATTTGGAAGGGCAATAATAGAAGGTTCAGTCACTGCATGGCATTGACATTCTTGGACAGTGTGAAGTTAGACAAAAGGGCTTGGAGAAATTTGTCAGTTTTGCTTAAGGGTAGCTCTGCAGCTGGGTCAGAACTCAAGTATAAAGAGCCCACAATTTGTGGAGGAGAGAAATCAGAGAGTCCTTCATTAGGTTCTGAACGTGTCTCAGACAGCCCCTCTGGTGTAGTGGTTAGGCTGCTGCTGGACTAGGATCTGAGCTACTTGTTTGAATCCCCACATGCCCTGGAGGCTTGCTGGGTGGCCTTGCCAAGCCACACAGTCTCAGCCTAACCTACCTCATAGGGCTGTTGTGAGGGTAAAATGGAGGAGAGAAGAACATTGTAAGCTACTTCAGATCCCCATTGGGGAGAAGGACATAGTGTTAATGGAGTAAATGGATAAAGGAAATGGATCCCAGATTTTTAACCTAGTCAAATACGAAGCTGGGCTTAGACAACCTTGACAGGACTTGGGCATGAACTGATCAAGCCAGGCCGAGTGGCCCCTGCCACGCTAAGCAGAGCTCCTGGGACTTGGCTCTGTTTGTTCCTGGCCCCCAGCATCCCTCCAGGGCAGTGGCCCCATTGGGAACTTCCCCTCTAAGTTCAATGGCCACTCTGCCCCAGATAGTGCTCTTAACAGTGAGCTATTTTGAAAGCCAACTTAGATTCTTCTCATCAGGAAGAGCATCCAAATGAACCTCAGTACACCTTGACTCAAGGCCTGAACTTCTTGATATTCATGAATGGACAAGATGAACTGCTGTTCCTGGCACAGATTGTCCGTATCTGCTGTCAAACTATAGTGATTGATTATTCTTCCGTACACATCCTCCGGGGTCCAAACTAAGCCACCAGCACAGCATAATTCACTTTGGCTGATTGCTTTTTATCAGAACTTTTGTTTTTTCCAAACATGCAACAGCATCAAAATAAACTAAAGAGAAAAGAATGAAATCTGGTGTACAACCAACCAGCGTGTGCTTGTGCATACGAAACTCACAGCACCTTTAATTCGACATCTGAGTCCTTGAACAACATCGGTGCTTTTCTTGAGAAGCTAACATTGCAGGACCAAAAGGTTTAATCATTAATTAGAAACTGAATCCATTGTCTGAATCTTTGTCCTCCTTGGCTGCCGCAGTCAGCAGATCTTGGCAGCCGCGTTGTGGGTGCCAGCATGCAGTTCTGGCAGCGGCTTAACAGGGTCATTCCAGGTAAGTGCAACATCACTGGTGATAAGCTTTGTGCTCTGTTTCCAGAGCCTTCAGCAATAAAAAGCAAAGCAAAGAAGACTTGAGCACGAAATATTTTAGCACACTCCCATCTTTCCTCTACATGTTAGGCAGAGTTCAGTATTCCATTTGAGAATGTTAATTGGTTACCTAAACCCTTTCCATTATCACAGCATGTGTGGTTTAATGTAAGCCCGTCCCAATGCTGATGTTTTAAAACCCATTTTCTTTTCCTGTCATTATCATGAGCAAGGAAGTGGAGGGAGGGAGTCTGTAGAAATATCCAGAGCTCAAAAATATCCTACTTCATTGTTGGAAAGAATTTTCCTAACTTCTAGCTGAAAATCGTAAGTCTTTTCCAATGTGCTGACATTTCAGTAGAGAATATATGCAGTACACCTTGGCACTAGTCAGTGGTCCGAGTGAGGTCACCAAGGATTTTATGGTAAAAGTAAAATTACCCATGCTGGAAATACTTGGAAGCACTGTGCACGTTTGGAAAGATTCCTTCAATTTTTCCCCAGGTGGTAATAATAATAATTATTATCGTAGGGCATTGTGTGTAGAATAGCCAGGAGATCCTAAGATTCTCTGGTAGTCAGAAGTTAATCTAGCTCTTTTAGTGTTTTGTACCACTAGGTGACAAGCTAGAATTGTTTTTAAGGCAAGAGACATTTCAGAGGAGGTTCGCCCTTGCCTGCCTCTGCATCACCCCCCTGGTATTCCTTGGAGGTCACCCATCCAAATACTAGCCAGGGCCGACCCTGCTTAGCTTCCGAGATCTGACAAGATTGGGCTAGCCTGGGCTATCCAGTCCAGGTGGTCTCTACATGGTAAGGTCCACCTTCTTGGGTCATTTGCCATACTTCTCTCTTTTTTAAAAAAAAAAAAATCACAAAACTGTTACATAATGTGCAGGGCTGTCCTGACTGTATAGGCAAGCTAGGCAGCCATCTAGGGCAGCAGGCTTTAATGGACATGAAATCAGACCAAAGTGAATTTATGTTCTCTATTTAAAATATATATTCTATCTTGATTTTCTCTGCATTGAATGGGATGGGGAATGCTACGGTCATAGTTTTCCTAGGGCAATGAAAACCCACACTGTGGCTTGGGTTGGCCGTGAATGAGAGACTTCAGTTTGCCCTCACGTGGACGTCCCAGCCTAGCCCAGTCTCATCAGATCTTGGAAGCTAAGCAGGACTTGCCTTGGTTAGTACTTGGATGGGAGACCTTTAAGAAGTCCAGGGTTTCTACACAAAGGCAGGGAATGGGAAACCACCTCTGTTTGTTTCGTGCCTTGAAAGTCCTACGGGTCATCATAAGTCAGCTGCAACTTGACGGCACTTTCCTCCACCACCACCACCACAACCACACTTCAGTTTCCTCTCTTGGATGCTCATTCAGAAGAGGCCTTTATATACTCACTTGGATAAACTACTGAAGGAAATAGTTCATTCCCCCCCCCAGCCCAGTTCTAAAATCTGGACCCACGTCATTCTTCCAGTAACATACACAGAAGTGAGAAAGGGAGCAAAGAAAGCTATGGAGCCATTTCTTTCACTCTGTGAGCATTTCTTCCTTGCTGAGTCTGCTTTCGGCTGCTGCTTAGAATGAAACTGCCACACAGCCATGCAACCAGCTTCAGGGCACTTCATGCCCTAACTGGAAGAGGAGGTGACAACGACAAAGCAGCCGTCCAATGGTTGTATCATATACCACCATGGGATTCACTAAGGAGCACAGGGATAGGGGCAAATGAGTACAGTGGTGGTGAGCACATCATTATTTATTTACTTTATTATGAATGAGCTATGATGCAGTGCAAAGTCTCCACAAGGGATCATTCTACAAGGAACCTTAAACAATAATCTATTTTGTTTAAAACCAGATATCCCTTCCTTTATTTACACATGATTAACAGACTCTTGTAAATGCATGAAGATCCCCACCCCCATATTATCCCACCTCCACTTTCCTGAGTTGCAGTGGGCCAAATGGGAATCTGCCCCCCACCAATAGGGTTGCCAAATCTTTTAAACTCACCGGCGGGGGAGGCTCCGTCCTGTCCAGGAGCAGGCTTGGCGCGTGCGCCATCGCGACGTCACCGGAAGTGACGTCAGACGTTGCTGACGTTGGGGGCGTGGCCGAGCTTGGGGGGGAAACATATGGTTCCCCCCCCCGACGAACTCAGCCACGCCCCAACGTCAGCACCGTGGCTGCGTCACCACCGGTTCCCCCCGGGCCCCTTTTCCACCGGGGCGGAAATCGGGGCTCCGAAGCGGGGGACTCCCCGCCCCCCGGGCACATTTGGCAACAGTACCCACCAATGTATCACAATAAAAGTGTCTGTTTCTTCCTCTGAGCATGAAGTGAGATTTTGCTAACAAAGTCCACAGAAGAAGGTGCATTTTCTTGGATGGATGGCCCCTTTGATTCACAACACTATCTTCCATTGAACTCACCCTCCCCCCAAAAAAGAAAAAAACCCCAAACCCTACTCTGGCTTGGCTCCACATAACTTGCTATAGAAAGACTTAAGGATAGCTATAGGAATGCAGGCTGGAATGCAATAAGGTAGGGAAATTCCGGGAGATATCCAGGTGGGGCCTGGAGATCTCCCGGAATTACAAGTGATCACCAGACTAGAGAGTTCACTTCCCCTGGAGAAAATGGCTACTTCTGAGGATAGATTCTATGGTATTATACCTGGTTAATGTCCCTCCCCCACCTTCCCCAGGCTCCATCCCCCAAATCTCCAGGAATTTCCCAACATGGAGTTGGCAACCCTTGTGAGTATGTGCACACACACTCTTCCTTTGGAGCTACAGCCTGCCTGGCATGCAGGGGAGGGGTGGCTTCTTTGCTTCACGCAGATGGGTAAAGAAGCTGGGGAGGCTCCCCCTCTACAGATACAGAGATTGACACCCCCACCCTTGCTGAGCCCAGTTAAAAGAGAAGGCAAAGTTGTTGCCAGCACCAATTTGTTATCACCATTTTACAGTGATTTTAAAATGTTCTGATGCCCTGATCCACTGAGGCCTTGTGGTGCAGAACTCTTCCCCACCCCACCCCAAGTGTTTTCAAGGGCCAAAACACCTGCGTGGGCACCAGCACACACTGTAAAATGGCCATGTGTCCACTTGTGAAAGGCAGAATACAGAGGCAGTGGCTGCCACCCTCCTTTGATTCCAACCACCTTTGAACACTCCCCCCCCAGCTTCTACCTTAATCTGCTATAGTGCTGCAGATCAGAGGAATCCATGACTGGCACAAGCTTGCAAGCTAAGGTGGGAAAAGGACTGTGTCAAGTGTTTCAGAGCATGGCAGGAACAATTAGTATGTGAAGGAAGCAAAGTGCAAAGGGAAAATCTGGGAGGGAGGCGGAAGGAGGGA
>NW_015165834.1:126513-156766 GCF_001447785.1 Gekko japonicus | reverse complement strand
AGGAAGGAAGGAAATGCCTTCTCTTGTTGGCAGAAGACTTGTGACAGATTTCGCAACAACCTCTAGTGCTGTTTGGAAGGGCGTGACAAATTATAGGTGGGGCCTTGCCCCTTTGTGCACCACTGTGGGGACAGGCCTGGTTGAGCCTCCTTTTAATGTATGAGTGATGCAGCCCACCAATATCTATAACTATTTCCCCCCATGATTAAACCAATGCAAAAGACTCAGGGGTGACAGCCAAGAATGCACCAGTGAATTTAGGCAGGCGTACTCCCCCCCCCTCCCCTGAAATGCTTGAGAATGCTGCAACATAAAAAGCTTCCTGATTCTGAGTCAGGCCATTAGCATCCAGTGTTGTCATCTTTGACTGACAGTGGCACTCCAGAGACTGAAACACAACTCTTTCCAGCTGTGCTATATGACAAGAGTGTCCAAGTTTTTTCAATAGTGGGCCACATGATCAAAAATCAGTATGTGTGCTGTCTGCATGGATTTTTGTTAATAACAGTGGTGAAGAATATCATACTAGCTATTCAAAACTTTTTTTGTATTCAAAACTGGAAGCAGACAAAAAAAACAGCTTAATCAACTTTATTTGTACAAAAATGGTGCAGTTACAGTCCTATTGCTAGTCACTGATCAATTTTGCTGAAGTCAGTGAGAATACTGGAATTTAGCAGGCTGAACATTTTTCTAGAACTGATGGGCATATTCGGTCAGGGCACATCTCAGTCCTGACTGCAGGTTTACAGAATGATGGTGACTCTCGGCTTCAATTTCAGCAGTTTCATGAAAGACAATGTACTTTCACAAAGCCAGGTGGACCCATCCATTGCCCAGTGTTTGGCCACATAGGCAGAAATTTCAGGATTGTTATGGGGTTCATATACTTGTCTCCAAAATTCCACAGATGTCATATCTTTTGGTGGGCATAGTTTGTTGAAAGCTCACTCAGTTCCTCTTGAAATGGAGCCACACTGAGGGGACAGATGCTTGTCAATGATTCTGCATAATGTCCCTGTTTCATGTTTTTGCTGTAATGGAACTGAACAGCTCAGAACAATTGCTAATTTTGTTCCTAAAGTATTTCACATTAGAGTTTGTCTATTCGCAGTTTATTTCCAGTGCCCTTTTATGTGGTTTCAGTATGGCAACTGCATTTAGACCATAGCTTTGAAAGGAACAAAATGAAGCCCCGATTTTGTTCTGAATAGCCCTGACATGGATAGCCCAGGTAGCCCAATCTCATCAGATCTTAGATGATAAGTAGGATTGGCCCTGCTTGGTATTGGGATGGGAGACCTCCAAGGAACATCAGGGTCATAATGTGGAGGCAGGCAATGACCAACAGGCAATGGTAAACCACCACTGAACATTTCTTGCCTTGAAAACCCCACATGGTCATCATAAGTCAGCTGTGACTTGATGGCCCTTCCCACCACCAAGCAGGCTGGCTACACCCCAGAGCCCATGGTCTGCGTGTTGGACACCCTTGCTATGTAACAAAGTTTGAGTCCAACAGCACCTTTAAGACCAACAAAGTTTAATTCTGGGTATGTTTCGTGTGCATGCACACTTCATCGCATATGTTACGAAAGCTTATACCCAGAATTAAACTTTGTTGGTTTTAAAGGCACCCCTGGACTCAACCTTTGTTCTCTGGCTTCAGACCAACTACCCACCTGAACCCTTGCTATGTGACATTCTTTTCACTAATCTGTAGGTATTGAACTTGGGGCCTTCTGCCAGTTTGGTGTAGTGGTTAAGAATGTGGACTATAATCTGAGAGAACTGGATTTGATCCCCCTTAACACCACATGCAGCTGCTGGTGTGACCTTGGGTCAGTCATAAATTCTCTCAAAGCTGTTCTCTCAAGGGCAGTTCTCGAGAGAGCTCTCTCAGCCCCACCTACTTCACAGGGTGTCTGTTGTGGGGAGGGGAAAGGGATTGTAAACCGCTCTGAGACTCATTCGGGCAGTGAAGGGTGGGGTATAAATCTAATCTCCTCCTCCTCCTCCTCCTCCTCCTTCTGCTTGGCATGCCGACCACTAATGTGTGATCTCTCTCCAGCAGCACTGAAACCTGGCCAATCAGCAATAGTGATGAACCTAGGCTCACTCGTTGCCCCCTCCCATGCCACTGCCAGCCATGTCTGAGTTGAGCAGTCACTGCAGACACAGCAAGGAGCTGGTAAAATGACCCAGAAGCAAGCTGACCTGAGCAGCCCTGGGAGGAGGCACTTGACCAGGGGTCGTTTCGTAGAAAAAGAGCTAGGGGAACTCATTAGCATAACTCATTAGTATATGCCACACCCCCTGACATCACCGGAAGTGTGTCATAAGGCCACACACCCCGCCACAACGGTCCTGGCCGCCGGCGGCAAGAAAACCCCGCAAAGGCCCTCCCTGGCCCCAGGCAGGGGTGGGGAGAGGCAGGGAGGAAGCAACTTACCCTCCCTCTTCTCCTGCCTCCTCCTGGCTGAATGAGGGCTGGAAGCGGGGCGGCCGGAAGCAGGGGGCGGGGCTTCATCATGTGCCCCACCCCCCGTACCTCACCCAGGGAACCGCGTTCCCCCGCGAGCCCCCCTGAAATGACCTCTGCACTTGACTCAAATTGCTCCTGAGCCATTTTAGCAGCTCAGCCTATCCCTGTCAGAAGTTCTGGCTGTAACAGCATACAGAGGTTAATTGAATCATAAGGGAATGGGGTGGCTTCTCTCTACTTCAGGTGGGCTGAACTGTATTCGTACACCCAGTTACTAACATCATACCATCCCTTTTCAGTGGTTGGTTCTGCACACCCCTCTCCCTGCGACAATGAAGCAGCAGCAGCAGCGCAAAGCAAAAAAACACCATTTATAATTTAAAAAGTTGACCTCAGAGGCTGGAATAAGTCAAGCGCTGTTAGCAAAAATTGTACAAGGATGATGCCTCTATTTTCATGGATAATTCTGCTTTCCAAAGTATTTAAAATTAGAGTTTGTTTATTTGCGGTTCATCCCCAGTGCCCTTTCATGTGGTTTCAGTATGATAAATGCATTCAGACCATTGCTTTGAAAGGAACAAAATGAAGCCCTGGTTTTGGTCTAAAATGATAGCAATATTTTTCTTCAATACCCTGAACTTGTTAACCTTCCAGAGATTCTATGAAGCACTGAGATATTTTGATTTGTGTCTTTTAAAGGAGGGAACATTGTTATCTAGTGGAACGGTTGGTGGGAAATGCAAGACCTCCAGTTCAGTATGCGAGGAACAGAATGCTTTTGAGTGATCATGAGAATCCTTGTAATGGGCAGAGTTTCTAGGAAGAGGGGAAACTAGAGAGAATTCCCGAGTTCCACCTCTCTAGGGGGTGCTACTTGGAGAATGTGTTCTGTTATGTCTGTTGCTGGGGGGGGGGGTTGCTGATATATTGGGTTGTCTTTACCTCCCAGGTTACTCAGATCTAGAATAGCAAAGACTGAATATCTCAGCCATTCCCCTTGCTGAATCAGGCATCAGAGACTAAGCCACTTGTCTGCCATTTCAGTAAAAGGCCTGATTGATTGATTTAGATATTTATAGCCTGGTTTTCTCTCCCGACAGGGAACTGAAGCTGTTTACCACATTTGTCTCCCATTTTAGCCTCACAACAACTTTGTGAGGTTGGTTAGGATATGAGTAACTGGCCCAAGGTCACCCAGTGAGCACTCGTGGCAGACTGGGGGTTCAAACTTTGGTGTCCCAGAATATAGTCTGACACTCCAACCACAACACCACATTGGCTTTCATTGGCCATGTGGGTGGACTGAAGTCAATTTGCCTGGAATCACATGTGCTGGATGAGGGGTTTTTTGTACATTATGGCCCCCGGCACACGGGCCGGATATCGCGGGGGGAGGCATGGCTAATTGCCCCGGCGCAGTTTGATCCGCGATTACGCGATCAGACGCGCCGGTGACACAGCACAGGTCCAAGTGACCTTGGGTCAGTCACAAGCTCTGGCACAGCTGTCCTTGAAAAAGAGCAGTTTGTGTCAGAGCTCGCTCAGCCCCACCCACCTCACAGGGTGTCTGTTGTGGGGAGGGGAAGGGAAAGGAGTTTGTAAGCCGCTCTGAGACTCCAAGTGAAGGGCGGGGTATAAATCCAATCTCTTCTCTTCTTCTTCTTCTTCTTCCCTCGGTGCCAGCAGGTAAACAAGGGACCGGAGGGGAATGCTGCGCGCCGGCGCTATCACACCATGGGCGTCTGGAGGCAGCCCGTGGCAAACGTTTACTAGTACCTTGGAGGTACTAGTTTTTAAATGCACATTGTCGGCGGTAAGCCACTGGTGCACTCCACTTCCCAGATGTTGGGGTGTGATCGCGCCTGGATAATCCGCCCACCTTCCATGCCTTTCCCGCAGCAACTTTGCCGTGTGACCGGGGCCTGTGTGTCTGTATTATGGCTTGAAGTGTCCTGAAAATATTGACAAGCGAGTTGAACAGAACAGTCTCATGAGTGGCATCTAGGAAAAATGTGTCAGGACAGTGTTCAGTTCATTTAGTTAGTGTTGGTACCCTCTAGTCTGGTATGCTCTTTCCACAGCCGTGAGCCAATTTGGTGTAGTGGTTAAGTGTGTGGACTATAATATGGGAGAACCAGGTTTGATTCCCCATTCCTCCACATGCAGCTGCTGGTGTGACCTTGGGTCAGTCACAAGTTCAGAGCTGTTCTTGAAAGCGCAGTTCTTGAAGGAGCTCTCTCAGCCCCACCTACCTCACAGGGTGTCTGCTGTGGGGAGGGGAAGGGAAAGGAGTTTGTAAGCCACTCTGAGACTCCAAGTGAAGGGCAGGGTATAAATCCAATCTCCTCTTCTCTTCTTCCGTACAAGAACTCATGGGCACTCAATGAAATGAATGAGCAGTACTCACCCAAGTACTCACCCAGTATTTACCCAAGAGTAATTAACACATGGAATTCACTGCTGCTAGAAGTGGTGGTGGCTATAAGCATAGACAGCTTCAAGAGGGGATTGGATAAACATATATGGAGCAGAGGTCCATCAGTGGCTATTAGCCAGGAGGTATAGATGGAACATTATGTCTGGGGCAGTGATGCTCTGTATTCTTGGGGCGGGGGGCAACAGTGGGAGGGCTTCTGAAGTTCTGGCCCCACTGGTGGACCTCCCGATGGCACCTGGGTTTTGGCCACTGTGTGACACAGGGTGTTGGTCTGGATGGGTTATTGGCCGGATCTAACATGCCTTCTCTTACATTCTTAAAAAATGTCTGATGGAACAGGACAATGGTTAAACTGTGGGAGGGGGTGTTTATTGCACTGTTTTGCACTTTTTTTGTACAAAAAAAGTGATTGTACTTTTAACTGATTTACAGGAATTTTTAGCAAATGAGTACCAGGTTCCTGTTCATGAATCTATAAAAATCTTATTATATTGATTTAAATCCATTAATTAAAAAAACTACTTGGCATGAATAAGGTTCTGGAAAAAGTCATCCTGTTCTGGCTTCGTCAAGCTTTCCCTGAACAGAAGTTAACTTAATAACATACTTGACCTTTAATCTCCTGGTAAGAATATTCCCATGTGTACAATTAAGCTGAAGGTGATAAAGGGAAATATTAATAAAGCTACAGATATCAAAGGTGTTAGGTCGACTTTGAAGATGCATCAAAACAGATTTATTAAGCTGGTTAAAGTTAAAGATACGCAACAGTGTTGCTGGTAGACTTAAAATCATAGCCATGCAGACATGTGGAGAGAGAAATAAGAACTATGCATGCTTATGCCATAAACTTTTCTATACTTAACATTACCCTTGTTCTTACTGTTTTACTTCATCTTAAGTGCATTAAAAGCAAGAATTTGTGCTAACTTTGGAGGAGAATTTGAGATGCAAGCAAGAAATAAACTTGCGTTGGTTGGATTCCCAGTAGGCACAATTTACCAGGAAAATTCTCCTAAGTATGCCCCATGGAAATGGATGGGAGTTGTACAAGAATGTAGTCCTCTTGGGTTGCTCCAGTTCATTTCAATGGGACTCACACAGGACCTGCCACCGGTGAACCGCGTCTCCACCTTTATAACATACAAACTTCTGAAAGCCTATTCAAGTCATCTATTATTTATTTTTAAAGCAGTGGGGCAGCATGAAGATGTCTAATAACTCTGCTATAACACAGAAAGAAACATTATGCTCCATTGTAGCTCCCCACCATCAATCTCCTCTGTAGCCAATATTATACCCTCCGGAATAGCCATCGGAGCTGTAATCCTTAGGCTTTATGATAATGGGCGAGGGCGAGCATGAAACACTTCAGAGATTAAATTACAGAAGGAGCCACCTTTTTTTACAAACATAGATGTAGCAGAGTGGCCCACGAGACCTTTTTAAAAAAGCAATACATTTCGAGTTGTAAAAGCTACTGAGCCTGGTTATTCTTATCTTAACTTTTATTACACCACTAAACATAACCCACCGTTTCATGAGCACTACCCGCAGACCAATGCAAATGGAATTTATACGGCTTTCTGAATGATTTCACAACTTAGGGGGAAGAAGGACAGGTCGTGCGGTCTGGGAGTGTAAAAGCCAGAGACAAATGAACATCTCTAGTGACGTGGACATTTATGAAACTTGGGGTTGGGAAAATGTGGAAAGAAACATAAATATACAACACTGGTGGTCATACTGCTGATATTTATTTAGTACAGCTCGGTCTGCACCATTAACTGCTTTACCAAAACATCTCAGGTGTTTCCCCCCCCCTCCTCAGTTTTATTAGCACCAGCAACCCCAGGAAACTCAGCCTCTTAATTCTCCTTCATTCAGCTCAATTGAAACAATTACAAGAGTTCTAATGAACTTCCTCTTGTGAGTTCTATGGGTCATAAACTCATACCGGGGAAACACAATGGGGTTTAAATTAGCCACTTCATAATCATCAGGCTGTGCTGAGTGAATTCAGAAGTAGAGAACTCTACCCAGAAGAAGCAGCTGCTACGAATAATAGAATCACAACATTGGAAGAGGCCATACAGGCCATCTAGTCCAGCCCCCTTGGTATCCAGACCTGAAACTTTGCAGAAGTAGAAGAGAAAGAGCACCCTTCCATCAGCCTGACTGGTCCAGCTCACACACATCTTATTTCCCCCTCAGACTTTAATCAATAGCCAGCCATTTTGCAGGAGGAGGACGGAGAAAGGAAGGGAATCATCTTCCACTAGTTTGCTTTAATCTATTTTTTTATTTCTCATGTTAAGTGCCGTGAGGTTGGTTTTTTTTTCTGTTGAAAAATAGATGTGTGAGAGAGAAAAGACACCCAAACCCTTGGTTGCATTTCATAATCCATTTCCGAAAGCTGTAACAGTAAAAGACCATGAGGTCCTGTAAAGGTCTGCAGTGTTCCATAACAACAGACACTGTAGTTACTGTGTTTTTAACTAAATCCTCAAATTAATAGGTAGCTGCACTTAAGGAGTCAATGTGTTCAAAACAGAGTAGGAATTTAGAATCTACTCTCTATCCACTTCCCTTGCAGAGATAGAAGAAAAAAGGCATATAGTCACAAGGGAAGGAGCTACAGACTGACTTCAAAAACAAATGAAGGCTGGGAATGAAGGTTACAATGGTATATAGCTATAATAGTATTCTAGTGCCATTTTTAAAAAATGGCAAAAGCCCTGGTGGCTCAGGGGAGGGGGTATGGCCACTTCTGAGGAATTAGGGACAGGGAAACCTGCCACAAGGAAGACCCATTTCTGCTGCATTTAATGTGCAGCCACACCAGCAACAGGAAAACCACAATATCCCATCCCTGTGTGGAAGCCGCCTTATACGGGTTCCAGCTCTGGGTTAAGAACATAAGAACACAAGAGACGCCAAAGCTGGATCAGGCCAAAGGCCCACCCAGTCCAACACTCTGTGTCACACAGTGGCCAGAAATACCAGTGCCATCAGGAGGTCCACCAGTGGAGCCAGGACATTAGAAGGCCTCCCACTGTTGACCCCCCCCCAAGCACCAAGAAGACAGAGCCTCACTTGCCCCAGAGCCCCTATCTATACCTTGTAGCTAATAGCCACTGATGGACCTCTGCTCCATATGCTTATCTACTTCCCTTTTGAAGCCGTCCATGCTTGTAGCCGCCACCACCTCCATGTGTTAATCACTCTTTGGGTGAAGAAGTACTTCCTTTTATCCGTTCTAACCCGAACGCTCAGCAATTTCATTGAGTGCCCACGAGTTCTTGTATTGTGAGAAAGGGAGAAAAGTACCTCTTTCTCTACCGAGTTATTTGGGGGGTGAAGCCTAGAGTGGGCAGGGTTTGCAAAGGGAGGAGAGGTACCAAATAATACCTACCTTCCAAAGCAGCCATTTTTCTTCAGGTAAACTGTCACCTAGAGATCAGTTGTAATCCCAGGAGATCTCCAGCTACCACCTGGAGGATGGCAACTTTATCTTCGTATTACATGGACTTGAGCTACAGGAAGGAATTTGATTGTATGTGTGTGAAGTGCAAATGCTCAACTATGTATTAGATAAAATGTACATTAATTTCCATTTGCAAATGTGTGTCTTCTGTCTTGCATTAATAACATTCACACATTCAAAAAATAGCACAAAGATGCAAAAGTGCTTTTAGTGTTTACTTGTGAAAATGTTCCTAAGTGTGCAGTTCAATCCACAAACCAGTTAAAATGCAGTAACGTACATGCAGGCATTGCAAAAAAAAAACCCCTGCATTTAGGGGATGTGAAAACTATTCTATACCTTGCTGAACTACTGAGTGGGATATAATTTGCAATTTTCCTCTCTTTGTATAGGATATGTTAGGTAATTCTGAGAACAAGGCCCACAGTGTTAGGCATAAGAGAATGTTTTGAAGGTCTGGAGGAAGGGACAGGTAGAAAATTGAAATGGCTTTAAGAATTTTTCTGGGTGTTTTTTTTTTAATCATAAAACTAGAATCCATTCTTGATTGCATTGCCATTTAGAAAGAGCTCTGAAGTCATGGTAATTTAGTGAAGTGCTCGTTTCTACTTTTCACTTTAATACATTTCTAACTTCATAGCAAAGTTTTAATGCCATAACTTTGAATTTGTGCACATAGTATTAGTCAGAAGAAAAAAAGTGTGTGCTGTTCGTTTTTTTCTTTCTGCACCTAGCAGTGGAAATACTGAATATCATGGATGTGAGGAGGGGGAAAGATAGGACAATGAGCAGAGGCTTCCATTACAGATTACGATACAGGGAGAAGTACTCTCAATCACTTCTTAAGTTTGCCAGCTTTCCTTTCCTTTCTATGTATTTTTGCTCTCTTGCACAGTATGCCAGATGCCAGAGTACTTTGTGATAGTCTTGTTTTGTGTCACCAGTTCATGTGCAGAATTCTGCCACTCGTTAATTTGGTGCTTTGCTGCCTGGCCCCATCAAAGATGTTTGGATCCCACCGGAATCAGAGACTGCATAGCAAGATTCTCTGACACACCACCTGCTCTACCATTTTAAGAAATTTGTGGAATTCTCCATTTGGAGAAGCAGCTGTCGGAAGTTTCTGTGCTGCTTTACCGATGAACACTTAGAATATATGGAGGGACATGTCTAAAGCCTACCTGGCCCAATATGTTTAAGCTGGTGGTTTGATTGGGTTGCCAGTCTCCAGGTGGTGGCTGGAGATCTCCTGGGATCTCCAGGTGACAAAGAACAGTTCACCTGGAGAAAATGGCCACTTTGGGGGGGTGGACTCTATGGCATTATACCCCACTGAAGTCATTCCCCTCCCCAAACCTTGCCTTCTTCAGGGTCCACCTCCCCGGTCTCCAGATATTTCCCAGCCTGGAGCTGGCAACCCTATGGTTTGATGCAAAGCTTTGATAATGCTCTGCAGATGTCACAGTGGTGACATGGGTTGATAGCACTACAGTAAAGCACATTTTAAATTGTTCTTTAAAGTTTTATGTGTACAGTGTATATTCTATAACAGTCAGCTTGTCAGCACATATAACTCTGTGTGTGCTTATTGAGAAATTCTGGGTTAACATAACCTGCACCTTCAGTAATGTAGGTGCCTCAACACATATTCCAGAGAATAAATTGGGACTGCTTTTTGAACAGCTTCAGTGTTAAACTGTTATGAAAAGACATGGCACCGATGTCAAGCGAACACAGAATCCTCCAGAATAGAAGGAACCAGTTACCCCAGCCTCAAATTGAGGTCCTCCATGCATAGGGTTACCATATTTTGAAAAGCAAAAATGAAGAACTATTTCCCAACTGACTACTTCAAGTGATTGATCACTATGACAAATCTTGTACTATTTAAGCCCTGATGATTGCTACTAACTAGGAATATTCCTACCCTTCCAACCCCAAAAGAGGACATTTTCATCAGTTTTTTAAAAAGAGGCCAAAAGAGGACAGACAAACAAAAAAGAGGACATATCCTTTAAAAAGAGGACATCTGATAACCTTATCCATACATCCTAAATGCCTGCCGATTAACCCATAGGATTTGTGCTGCAATCTGCAGAGAACATGAACATCTACCAGAGAGGCAGATATGCAGGCAATAGGGTAACACTGTACAAAATTATGCACAGTAGTCTAGTAGTTTGCTGTAATTTGGATCCTACTGTGTAATTTTGCATCATTTAACGTTAACACTTAGGCTTTGCTACAGTTCTGTTGTTTTTAGACTTCTGGTTGGTTCTGCTACCTAACTCCTATTTAATTGATTATTGATCGTTCCATCCTGTTAATTGTATTGACTCACTCTTTGTAATCTGCCCTGAATCCCAGTGAGAAAGGTGGACTGTAAATATTGTAAATAAATCAATAGTCATCCTGAGTGATTCCAGCAAGTGATAGTAGCCATGTGGTATTACAAAAACGAAGAAAAAGTGTAAAAAGCTTGAGCAAAGGCAAACACTATTAACTCTGGCTATCGACTTTCATCTCGATTTTTAGATAAGATTACAAGGGGAAAATAATTTGTGTGTGTGTGTATGACAGTGTGGAGGAAGAACCTAGTATATTCAGTTAAACATATTCCAACATTGTCACATTTCTCATTGTTAGGGATGCTTGAATGGCAACCTCTGGGAGGATTGGGGGGGGACTATGGACATTGGTGTTTCACAATGCTGTAACATCACTTCTGGTTTTGTACCCAGAAGCGATGTCACAGCATTATTATAGACAACTTCAAGAGGGGATTGGATAAACATATGGAGCAGAGGTCCATCAGAGGTTATTAGACACAATGTATAGATTGAATACTATGTCTGGGGCAGTGATGCTCTGTATTCTTGGTGCTTGGGGGGGGCAACAGTGGGAGGGCTTCTGGAGTTCTGGCCCCGCTGGTGGACCTCCTGATAGCACCTGGGTTTTGGTCACTGTGTGATAGTGTTGGACTGGATGGGACATTGGCCTGATCCAACATGGCTTCTCTTATGTTCTTATGATGCTCTAGGAATTTCCCAAAACTTTTCCAGGTAGAAAACCAGAGTGACATTGCTGCATCACACAAGGCTGATTCCCCCACCGCACCCTTATTTTGCTACATCCAGAAGGAGCCCTGGCACCCCAACTCATTGTGTTTGTTTGCCAAGAAACCAAGACATTCTGTGTCATCAAGATTTTATTAGATATAAACATACTATGCTGTGCAACAATATTTCATCAGCACACATATCTTAATAGTATAATAATCCATCAATTCAGTGTATGCAGCTTACCAGTATGATAAATTACACAGCGTGTGGAGCTTTTGCATTTAAATTTTCATATTTCTTATGGAAACCAAATAAATAGAAGATGCAATGCGTTTTAAACATGCGTCTGAAATGGCTGCCTCCTTTGTTGCCTTGCCAGGCAGGGCCTAAGCCTAGGTAGTACAGTCCTGTGTTAGCTTTAGGGTCATTTCCACCAAGTGTTGCTGGGGGGTTGTGTCTTGACCCCTTGGCCACAAGACTCCGTGTTATTTCCTCCAAGAGTTCACTGGTCCAGTTTGCATCTAGCAGTTGCTCCACTGTCTTACCAAACCCATGCTGGAACAGAAATTCCCCTCTACATTGCATGCCACTTTCTTTTTTTGCATGCCACTTTCACTTTGATTGTCGGATTTTATGGCAGTGTCCAGACTGCATGCTGCTTTTGCTTCGTTTGATCTCTCGGTTTTATGGTATCCATTTGCATAGGTTTATGGCCATTTTATGGCCATTTTATGGCCATTCAGGGGTGACTCTGCAGTCAGTACAGCATTGGCCCAGGGTATTTGAATGCGGTTTTGAGCTGCATCTTTTTCTGTTCCAGTGTGGGTTTGGTAAAACAGTAGAGCAAATGCTAGATGAAGATTGGGTCACTGTCTGTATGAAGTCACTGGGGAGACCATCTGCTGACTAGGGGGAATGATGATAATGCACAGCTGTACCTCTTGTCTGTAGGGAATTCCTGACTTCCTTATCAGGAACCCACATGACTGGAGGGAACAGATTGCTGCCATTCAAAGGGACACTGCTACTCCAATAGCTGATCAATGGCATCATGGGATGATCCACAAGGACAGAGGTTCCCTTATCGTCTCATAAGAGAAAAGGCCTTCATGAGAGGCCAAAGGCAACTGGAGCTTGTGCAGTTTTCAAGGGGTTTATGAAATAGGCTGGGAATCCCAATAGCAGAGAGGGTTTGCCCGTGTACTGTAGGGAATGTTGAGATAAATGAGCATATTTTGCTTCACTGCTGTTTCTACCAGGAAATTCGTGCAAAGATTATTGTACCCTTGCTTGCGAGGTTTTCGGCCTGTTCTGAATCTGAAATTATGAGCAAGTTCCTTTCAGATGCAAATCCTCAGTTCGCACTCCCTTGTGCCAGATTTCTTGCAGCAGCATGTAGAATTCGTAGGGAATTAACACAGAATGTAGCCGAACCATAAAATTCAGATATTTTGCTCAATTCGTTCTGTGATTTTAAGAATGCATAGGCCATTCAGTAATTTTAATATTGTATATTTCCTACAATTTATAAGACTTATGTACATTGCTGTAATTGATTTTGTGCTGGTCATGAACCATATTAATAAAGTATCTAACAAGCTGGGAAACAGGCTGAGGTGGATTTGCTGAGCTCCTCTGCCTGCGAGTGAGAGAACAGGAGGAAGACAAACCTACGAAGCTGCCTTGCGCTGAATCAGAGCATTGGTCCATCAAGGCCAGTATGGTCTGTGCTGACTACAAGCGGCTCTCAGGAGTCTCAGGTAGAGAGGTCTTTCACATCACCTGTTACATGATAGTTTTACCTGGAAGTGCCAGGCCAAGAGAGGTAAAGGGAACAGATACACCCAAGCCCCATCTCCTTGCCAACAAATTTCAAGAAGGTGACAAAAATTCTAAATCATAGTTTGGAGGCGATGAAGAACTGTATGAGGTTAGATCCAGGTGGGCAGCCACGTTGGTCTGAAGCAATAGATTGAGTCCAGTGGCACCTTAAAGACCAACAGAGTTGAAATTTAGTCCTGAATACATGGAAGGGCTGTGGGTTGGGAATAAAACTGATATGGGAACAAGTGTACAGAGCAGATAGGGTTTCCTACAGGTACACAGATGGGGTACGGTAAGCCTGTATTTAATTGCTTTTCTGTGGTGATCCAGTGACACTGTGAGGTAGGTCAGGTGAGAGACTGACCCAAGGTCACCCATAAAACTTCCACAGCAGAGTGGGGATTTGAACCTGGGTCTCTCAGATGCCGGTCATTGTTATTGGATAGGAAGATGGCAGAAGTTGACCATTGTACCCTTATCAGTTTAGGCTGGCTTACTAGGCGTGCCTATTCCAAGCAGAAAACTGATGTGGGCCACATGCCCTGGTAACATCAAGATTGGACTACAGTAAAGCTTACTATATGGTCCTACCCTTGAAGATAGTTAAGAAGCTTCCACTGGTGCAAATGGCAGCCAGAACCCTGAGTGAGACCTCTTGAAACAGATTATAACCAGAGCCGTCCAAATCGCAATGACTTTATCCTTGCTCCTCCCAGAAAAGCCTTCTCCTATCTGGTTAGCGCCCTCCAATACTCCTGAAACCATGCCCCCTAATTGGAGTTTCACGCTGGCTCGGGATGGTGAAGCTCCTCCAGGTGTAATGTATGGTGCATCTTCTGACCTTTTTAAAAAAAATCTTAAACTTTGTTACCCCAACAGAAAGAAATAAAAAATAACAAAATATCACAATAATGGTGGCAAGTCTACAGATAAGCATCTATAAAAGGTTTACAAATATCTACAAACATGTCCATGTACAACTTTCATCTATATGCCATATGTTCAAATGTTGATAAGGTTATAAGATCTTTGATCCATTGGATTGTTGGAGGTGGGCATTTATGTTTCCAGTGTTGTAATATGTGTCTTTTAGCAACAGCAAGTGCAAAGAGGGTCCATTTCTGTTCACCATCACATAGTCTCCAGGAGTACATAGACATATTCAAAGTCCAGTGGATATTCTAATACATAAGAGAAGCCAATGTTGGATCAGGCCAACGGCCCATCTAGTCCAACACTCTGTCACACAGTGGCCAAAAATACCAGGTGCCATCAGGAGGTCCACCAGTGGGGCCAGGACACTAGAAGTCCTCCCAGGCACCAAGAATACAGTGCATCACTTGCCCCAGACTGAGAGTTCCTATCTATACCTTGTGATGGATCTCTGCTCCATATGCTTATCTAATTCCCCCTTGAAGCTGTCCATGCTTGTAGCCACCACCACCTCCTGTGGCAGTGAATTCCATGTGTTAATCACTCTTCGGGTGAAGAAGTACTTCCTTTTATCTGTTCTAACCCAACAAAATTAATATGAGTAATAACTTCTTTCCCAAAAGACCAAATAACTGGACACACCTGAAGTATACATTGAAGAGATTTGTCTTTTAAGTTACAGAGTCAGCAATTATACTCTTTACTTATTCCTTTACTAAAACACTTTTATTATTTTATTTTTACCCAAAATAGGGTTGCCAAGTCTATCTTCCACCCCCAGTGGGGGACTTTGGGGGCGTTCCTGGACGTGATTAAGTCACGTTGGGGACGTCTGCTTCCCCCCCGCCTGCCCGCCCGCCCGTGCGCTGGATCTCCAGAAACGGCAATTCCCTGCACTTAAAGAAGCCAGCGTTTCCCTTTTAAATGCAGGAACCGGCAGTTCCCCTTTAAGAGCAGCCGTGTTCCCCTTTTAAGAGCGAAGCTGGCATTTCCCTGCAAGCTTGCGGCAATTCGGCTTGGGAGGAAACACGGGTTCCACACACTTAAAGGGAGAGAGATGGGTGGCTGTGGGTGTTGGGGGTGGGGCTTCCCCCGCCGGCCATCTGGCCGGCAGCGGGTAGAATCCCCCCCAAAATGGGGGACCCCTGGCAAACCGGGGGGTTTGGCAACCCTAACCCAAAATGGAAAAATAATATAATAATAACAAAATATAAGAACAATGGCGGCAAATCTACAGATAAGCATCTGTAAAAGGTGCTGGCCAAGGAGCTTGGTGTTGGACACTGCCCAAACTGGCTCCAGCAGGAAGTGTGGCAGAGTTTGGTTGCCACCTGAATAATCGCGTGTATGCAGCTGGGGTTTCTCTCTCCCACCCCCATCACTGACTTGAACATTGTCATGTGTCCTGTAATCCATGCCTTATGGTTCCTGGTTCTTTTCTCGTTCTTCTCCCAGCTAGAACCTCCACAGATCACCTGGCAGGACAAGAGAGAAAACAATAGCAAGTCTTGATTTGATTTGATAAGAACAATCATAATAAAAATAAATTATGGGTTCCGCAGAAATCCGCAGAAATCCAGCCTCTTTTAAGGGCCCACGTGAAAGGAAAGCAATCTACATCTCCTCTCCTCCTGTTCCCAATGGGACAGGGATTCCACCACCACCCTACCCCGCACACTGTACCTGAACACGGGAAAAGATGGGTAAGGGGCAGAGGCCCTTTCTTATGAGAAGCTGCTAAGCTGGAGAGGGAGGAGTTGAAAAGTTTGCAGGACACTGCCCAAATTGACCAGACTAATTTATAGCCAGGCTCATAGCTGGAGGCATTGGTGGCCCTTCCATAGCCCTCTGAAGCTACCTCAACTTCTCCTCCTGGGTGAGGACTCGGGACACTTGGCCATTGGAGTGGCCACAAGTGGTTTCAGTCTTTTTGTCTACTAGTACCCAGAAAGTTAAACTGAGTAACAAGGAGTCACCAGCATGAGATCTGTCTTACAGGGTTCTGTAAGGTTTGGTTATTTTGCATATGCTGTTTAACTTATATGTGAGACCTTTGAATGAGACTGTCCAAAGCTTTGGAGTTAGGTGTCATCAGTAATAGGACTCTGGTGGTAGAAAGTACCCTCAAGTCACCGCCAACTTATGATGACCCCTCATGGGAATTTCAAGGCAAGAGATGAACAGAGGTGGTGTGCCGTTGCCTGCCTCTGTATAGTTACCCTGGCCTTCCTCAGTGGTCTCCCATCCAAGTACTAACCAAGGCCAACCCCAGTTAGCTTCTGAGATTTTATGAGATCATGCTAGCCTGAGCCATCCAGGTCGGGGCTTCTACTGTGTTGCAATTCTGTTTTTTTTACTGTGTTTATTTTCTGTATTACATCCTCTGACCCAGCTGCCATTGAACTCAGTGGTTAAAATTGCCATCGATTTTGCTTTCTCCCACTCAGTGTGGCTCTCGCATAGTGAAAGAGAACTAGAAATTCAAAAGCTGCCTTAGGTAGAAAGGGGCAGCATTGGGTGTGCAATAAAATCTGGATATTTCTGAAATGCTCAGTCTGCCAAATATAGTTGCTGCCTTTAATGATGATTACTTGTTTCTAAAAAGGCACACATAAAACGGAGTGACAAGCATCTGCCTCCTCATCGAACGAGGAGAGGAATTAAAGCTTCTTGTAACTCCATGACAATATTCAGTAACAAAGAGAACTGGTTGGAGTCTCCAGCGCAGTTCACATTAATAAAACCAAGTAAGATATAAATCAGCCAAATGGGTAATTATGCCATGTTTAATACTGGTTGAAACTCAGATAATTAATAATTTGGAAGGCTCAAAATGCCAGCAAAGTCAGTGTACTGGAGTAATAATTACCAACTTCTGTCAGACTTGAAACAGATTTAGAGTAAACAGAAAATCGTACCACTGCTAGAAGAGAATGTGTATGAAAACTCTTCTCGTGGTTTGGATACTTGTAGATTGTGATGGAATGGCTTATTCTGTGAAATAACAGGAATCAAAGAGCATCCCTAATTGGAAAGGTATCCTGAAGGAACAAACTACTCAGAGGTCTGTACCTTTGTCACGAGAGATAGGTTGATAGACAGAGGTGTGCTTTCTTTGTGACAGTCCCACAGTTGTGGAATTTACTCCCTTAACTATGTCAGTTTACTGGTTTTGGCATTTAAGGAGCTATCCTAAGCAGGTCTACTCAAAAGTAAGTCCCATCTTATTCAATGGGACTTATTCCCATGAAAGGGGTCATAGGGTTACACTGTAAATTGTTGGGGGGGGGGAACTGTAGCCACATTAAGAACATAAGAGAAGCCATGTTGGATCAGGCCAATGTCCCATTCAGTCCAACACTCTGTGTCACACAGTGACCAAAACCCAGCAGCCTCAGGAGGTCCACCAGTGGGGCTAGAACTCCAGAAGCTGTTGCCCCACAAGCATCACTGCCCCAGACATAGTGTTCCATCTATACCTTGTGGCTATTAGCCACAAACGGACCTTTGCTCCACATTTTCACTCTCAAATATTTTTGAGGAGGAAATATGTTTTCAAAAGATGCAAAAATGCCCCCCACACACACCATACTTCTCTGTGCTGGTTTTGCAGTTCTTTATAGCCATTGTTCCTAGGGTTGCCAACTCTGGGTTGGGAAATTCCTGGAAATTTAAGGTAGAGCCTAAGGAGGATGGGATTTGGGGAGGGAAAGGACCTCAGCAGGGTATAATGCCATAAAGTCCACCCTCAAAAGTGGCCATTTTCTTCAGGGAAACTAATCTCTGTCATCTGGAGTTCAGTTGTAATTCCAGGAGATCTCCAGGCCCCATCTGGAGGTTGGCAGCCCGAATTGTTTCCTTTTCTGGTGTCATTTATGTGCCATTTTAAAAGCAGAGAAGACTTCTCTTTCTTCTTTTCTGCACCATCTCTCCCAATCAGCAATTGCACAGTGAATCTCATGATGTCACAGAACTGGCCATATTTGTCTGTATGGCAATTTCACCGATGGCAAAGGATGCCTCCTTGTCCTCACTCACAGGAATGCACATCCAAGTCTCCATCCCATTCAGTGTAATATAGTGCAGATAGGTAACTCTTGCAAATGTGGATGGAGGCCAACACTTCTGTGTTTTCCCATGCTTAGCTGACTCAGAAAATCCTGTATTCAAGTTCTGCCTTACCCACAAGCTTGCTATACTTACCCACAAATTTGCAGAGCCTCACACTAAGAAATCAGGAAATGGCAGCCAAGCTGTTGAAGCAATATGGATTCATTCCTATCCTGTAGAAACACTTTTGTGCACTTGAATATTGCCCAAAGAGGTGGGAGCTTTTCAAGGGGTATAAAATTGTTCACAAAGCAGCCTTCCCTTCAGTTGATAGCTAACACAGTGTAGTTGCTGAAAGTCTTGAGCTGTGAGCCAGATAATCCTAAATTCAAATCTTACTTCATCCAAAGGCTCACCAGTAGTCTTAAACCAGCCATTTTTATCTCTTACCTCCCTGTAAAATGGGGTAATGATACTGACCTGTCTTTCAGGATATCTTTATTATACCAATTTGTGTTCAATATATTTGTAACATCCAAAAAGCACTATCTGCTACTTTATTTGTATGTCTTCTGGTAGACCTTTGAGGATCATGATAAATAGTTGTGTTGACAACTTTGTGGTTGACTGGTCTTTTAGGGTGTTAGTAGTATTACAGTTTTCATGATTCTATTTTTATGGTGTGTTTTATATTGTTTTAGTGAATGTTCTGCTTTCTTTGTGTTCTGTTCAATGTGGGGAATGTGTCCAACTTTTAAAAGTAATTTACATGAATATCTAAATATATGCTTCTATCTCCACTGAAAAAAGATACATCTGGAGCCCAGATGCCCTGTTGGGTTTAGAACCAGAAATGCAGGAAGACACGATCTTAAGAAAATGAGCAGCAACTTTCTGTGTCTTTAGAGGCCATTCCGCACATGGATTGTTTGAAGTCACTGATAGAGTCATAGCGCTAGGATGGGCATCAAAGTTTCCAGCATCTAACCTCTTCTACCCAAAGTCCATTTACTTTACACATCAAGCAAGACTGCTCCCGCATAATCAAGAAACGGCGCACGAGAGTGGTTAAGTTGCAGGACATAGCAATATAGCTACATGGCATTTCTGTAAAGGAAATAACAGAATGGAGAGTCCTTTTATGAAGGGAACAGGATTGTCATCTACCCCACTGGTGGTCATGATTATTCTCCTACTGCATAGTTTCTACTTTTGTAATTCTTTTTTTATTGTTTCTCATTTTTGTGATCATGGATTGCTGGTTGTTCTGGCGAAGTTCTGTGTGAGACTGATTGACAGAACTACTGGAGGTGAGAAATCATGAGGCAGAACAAATTATGCATCATTCAGGATTACTCATACAGTTGGGGTCTTGATACCTTGATACACCAGTTTGATGTAGTGGTTAGGTACGCGGACTCTAATCTGGGAGAACCGGGTTTGATTCCCCACTCCTCCACTTGCACCTGGCTGGATGACCTTGGGCAAGCTGTAGTTCTGATAAGAGCTGTTCTTGATAAGAGCAGTTTCTGTCAAGAGCTCTCTCAGGCCCACCTACCTCACAGGGTGTCTGTTGTGGGGAAGGGAAGGGAAAGGAGTTTGTAAGCCGCTCTGAGACACCTTTGGGTAGTGAAGGGCAGGGTATAAATCCAATCTCTTCTTCTTCTTCTAATAAAAGATTATTTATTTGCATTCATTTGGACAAAGCTCCTGACTTTGTGTGCAACTCTCCTCTTGAAGACTTAAAAACCTGAACACTTTAAAGTGGTATTTGGTATGTTTGTATGGACATCATAAGAAAATCTGAAAACAGTTGAGTGGATACAGCTGGATTTTAGAAGCAAAACCCAGAGGAGTTCAACATTTGGCAAACACCAAGCCACAGATTTGTTCACTTGCTCTTTAGCAACATATAGGAATTATCACATTTTACTGGCCATCAATAGGATATGCATAAGTTTTTCTATATTAATTGTGACAGACAAGGTCAGGGTCCCCATGCCTAGCTCCAGAACAGTTTTGAAAGCCAGTGGTTCACCTGCAACAATGTTCAGTGACAAAGAGAACATCTTTCACTCTGATTACACAGCCCTGAGTAATGACGAGCAAATCCGGCACACGTAGTATTAGGAGAGAGGGTTTCCAAAGCAGCGTTGCAATTTCCAAGCAGGCCTGAGTCCTCAGAATCTCTCACTTTAGTTGTTAAGTACTGAGCAAGGTTTGTGTGCAAACATGGTGTAGAAACGATGCCCACATGGGAACTGTTCGCTAAGAAATCCCAGGAGCGGAAATAATCATCAGAGGGGAGAATTTCTGTGTCTGGAATCTTTGATGAGGAGTTCCTGCACACAGACAACTCCCTGAAGACATGCAGCATGGGAAAGTTGCTTGTTCTGATTCCTATCAGGGGAGTGAAATATGGCATTCTAATTGGACCTTACAATATGGTTTCTGCTTTTACTATGGAAAACATAAAAGAGCTGAGAGGTTGTACGAAGCAGCATGCATAACTAGTTTTAGAAGCAAAACATTATACATCAAACCTATTCCAGTTTCTGCCGGAAACTGCTTAAGGATATTCAATGATTTCCCTTCCAAGCACGGTAACTTCCACTGCTCACCCTGTGCCTCCTTGCCTTCCTCCCTTATACAGTATGCAATTTCATGCCATCTAGTGCCAAAATAAAGAATTGCAAATAGCTACTTGCTGCTGTCAATCACAACACTATATCTTTGCCAGCGTTGCTCTTTGACATTTTCCTTTCCTTTTAGCCTGATAGGTTCATGTGTTGCTCTTCACAGGTTTGCTGTCCAACCGCAAAGAGCAAAAAGGATGACCGATAGGGACTCTGGCCTTCTATGATGGGCAGTGAACTGGTCTCTTTTGGTTGTTGTTTTTTTGCCATCAAGTCACAGCTGACTTATGGTGACCGCGTGGGGTTTCCAAGGCAAGAGTCATTGAGAGGTGGTTTACCATTGCCTGTATCCACATCATGACCCTGGTATTCCTTGGTGATCTCCCAAGCAAATACTAGCTAGGGCTGACCCTGCTTGACTTCCAAGATGTGACGAGATTGAGCTAGCCTGGGCTATCCAGATCAGGCTGGGCTGCTTACTCATGAGCAAATTCACTAACTCAAAGGACTCCAACCTGGTGTTTGAACGCTGCCTAGCAGGTTTACCTTCCCCAAGTGTAGTGAAGACAAGGATCTGGAGGGGCCAAGCGTCCATCTTGATGAGTTAAATGGACCTAGACCACAGCTCTTCTACCCTGCAGTTGTAATGGCAGGCCGTGGTGCAGAAAGAGAGCACGTTTGCTCTCAAGTAAGCACCCTCTAGTTTGCCATCCCAAGCTTGCCAAGAGCAATGTCCTCCCACAGTGTCTGTCCAGATGTCACAAGGTACCCTGAGAGGGAACTAAATGGCGCTTTAATGTGGTGCTCCTCTGCTCTGCCAAATGAACATGGAGGTTTACGGACAAGGGGGGAAAGCCAACTGACCAGTGAAAAAGCCAGTCCTATGCTTGTGCTTCTAACAGAAGTTCCAACTGCAGAAGAAAGCCAGGGAAGCTATTCATAGCATGAACGCCAACTGTTCATTTTGGCTGATCCAGTTTGGTGTAGTGGTTAAGTGCGCGGACTCTAATCTGGAAGAACCGGGTTTGATTCCCCACTCCTCCACTTGCACCTGGCTGGATGACCTTGGGCAAGCCATAGTTCTGTCAGAGCTGTCCTTGAAAAAGAGCAGTTTCTGTCAAGAGCTCTCTCAGCCCCACCTACCTCACAGGGTGTCTGTTGTGGGGAGGGGAAGGGAAAGGAGTTTGTAAACCGTTCTGAGACACCTTTGGGTAGTGAAGGGCGGGGTATAGATCCAATCTCTTCTTCTTCTTCTTCTTCTTCTTCTTCTTCCTTAAAAGCATACAGTTTAAAGGGGGGGGTGATTCAAAATTTGGCAACATGGTTATTGATGAGCACAACTTAGATGACAAACTCCTCTAGCTGTCCCTGATAACAGCCTGGGAAATACAGTGGTATGAACACATCATAAATGTGCTTCTATAGATCGGTGTTTTGTGTTTAAATAAAATTGGAAAAGAATATGACAACCAGAGATAATTCCTTCTGGAATTGTTCTTGGAAAGTGTCTCAGAAATCTTGCAGACATTTGATCAGGAAGTCCCATTGGATTCAGTAGGATTCCTGTGTAAAAATCCATAGGATCAGGTTGTGCATTTTCCAGTGGGAAAGCTTCCCAGGTTTGCATTCTAATCTGTACATGGCTTTCCAGAAGGCATTTTGCCAAAGCATGGGAGAGGCTGCAGGGAAGGGGGGGGGGTGTCTTAGAAATTACTTCTTTGTTGTATAAATCCTCCTTTATTCATTCAAATGGTCATTTAATCTGCATCTTCTGTATGGATTTGCACTTGCTGCTGTCAGCTTATTAATCATTTTAATACTCAATTATACATTTATTAATCTAGCTTGCATGCTTCCATTTCATTGCAGTAATAACATTTTGCATGTTAATCATTTCAGAGGGAGGGGTGGTGGCTGGACATCGCAGGAAGATAGATTACTATTTTGTTAAGCAGCTGGGTGAATTGTCATATTAATCAATATTATCTCAGTAATTTAATACCACTTTTGCTGTGATTCCAGATTTCCTCAGCATCTTTGCTTCCTGGTTATTACTAGCCAATAGCATGCTGCTCAGCAACATATATGCATTATTGTGAATTATCATAGTTGTTTACATTGACGCTTTTTAACTTGCAGATTAGACTCCTGTTAATGTGGTATTTACAGCAGAATCCTATGCATATTTACTTAGGAGAAAGTTCCATTGAGTTTAGTGGATCCTATTCCCAAGGGAAGTGTGCATAGGACTTAGCCTCTGCAGATGTTTCAAATTCCATAATGTCATTGATTCACAATTCAGTAAAAAACATTATAATGTATTATCTAATCTTTCCATCTATCATGTGCAATGCTTTCCTTTTAAGATGTGTTTCATAATGGCATGGAAGTTTTTATTTTTTCCAAGTTCGTATTCTGTTTTGCTGCTTTCATAATAACTTCATGGCAAATGTGGCCGATTTTCTGCAAATGGTTTTACCTTTATTAGTGAAAAGACTATAGCATACTGAATTCACTTCAAGGTGCTGGTGCTCACCTATAAAGCCCTTTATAGTCAGGGGCCAGCATACCCGAGGGAACGCCTTTCACTACATGTTCCCCAGAGAGCACTGTGTTCAGGGACACAAAACCTCCTAGTGCTCCCTGGCCCTAAAGAGGCCAGACTGGCCACCACCAGGGCTAGAGCCTTTTCTGTAGCAGTGCCGCACTGGTGGAATAAGGTCCCTGAGGACACCAGAGCCCTGTGGAACTGACTTCAGTTCCACAGGGCCTCCAAGACGGAGCCCTTCCACCAGGCATTTGACCACATTTAACATCTTGATATAACTTGGAGCCTCCCTGGGATTGTTCACATCATCCAAGTTTGTACTAACTGACTCCTGTTATGAAAATATTGGATTATGACTGCCATTGGATAGGAACGTACGTATGCATTGCACTTTAGATTTTACGCGTTTTAAAACTGTTTTAACTCTCCTGTGTTAGCCGCCCTGAGCCTGCTTCAGCGGGGAGGGCGGGGTATAAATCCAATAACTAAATAAATGGCTAGCCATAAAATGTGATAGGGTGATCCTACTGTCAGCCACCTAAAATGCTACGTAGAGATCAAATCTCTAAGAACTGGGATTTACATTCATTTTCCTCTCATTTTCTTCATACTTGCCTTGCCAAAACCTGTGATTAATTAGGTGCAATCATACTGAACAGTTATCATCCAAGTCTTCAGCTTAAACAACCCTATGAAGTAGGCTAGGCTGAAAGACAATGCCTGTCCCAGTAACCTTCATGGCTGAGAGAAGACACAAACCCACGTCTCCTCAGCTCTGGCTTCTGTGTACCCATAAATCACATATTCTGGCACATCCATGGCTCCAGCTCCTTCACTTGTTGGAAATGTAATCAGACACAATATGTAGGGCCAGCAGTGTTCACGCTGCAGCACATGGAGAGCCACATACACAAGTACCATCAACCAAGAGACCCACGTCTATTTCTATTTGTGGCATAAGGCCTGCAGCTCAGGGAAAGTTGTAGCTTACCTGTTCCTCTGGTGGTGTTTGTTTCATGATTGGAACCACCTGGAAACCACAGCCTCTACAGGCTAAGGCCCTTGCCCACTTTCCTGAACCATGAGGCAGGTGCCACATTGGGGAACAGCGCTTAGAAGTTCAGAAGAGGCACTTGTGGCGTATCAAAGTTAGTATCACTGATGTAAAGTGATGACCTTGTCTTTCCCCTACAAGTAACTTATCCTTACAGAGATGTTCAGGTGCAAATTTTGAAAGTGCTTGTACCTAGGATTCCTGGCGTCTACATATTTGGATATGACATTTTCCAGGAGGAGGGAGAACATCATACAGTTACAGACTTCCATCCTTGTCATCTTTCCTGATCCATGAGGCAGGTGCCACATTGGGGAACAGCGCTTAGAAGTTCAGAAGAGGCACTTGTGGCATATCAAAGTTAGTATCACTGATGTAAAGTCTCTCCTAATGACCTTCTCTTTCCCCTACAAGTAACTTATCCTTACAGAGATGTTCAGGTGCAAATTTTGAAAGTGCTTGTACCTATGATTCCTGGCGTCTACATATTTGGATATGACATTTTCCAGGAGGAGGGAGAACATCATACAGTTACAGACTTCCATCCTGAAAAGAAGAATGACACCCACGGTCTCCTGATGGTCATTAGCTCTGTATTGTTCAAGCGGTTTCCCCTGTTGTATCACTGGAGGCCTTCAAAAATTATGTCCCAATAGCAGCCAGGAGGCCTGTTGAGGTGGATGAATATCTACCCCTCCCATTTTCCTGCCTCGGCATCATCTACCTACTTCTCTTCCCCCTGACCCTTCTGCTCCTTTGGGTTTTCAAGGCTGACCCCATCCTCTGACACCGTCCTGATGCAGATGGTCTCCATTTATGGCCACCCCTTTCTCCAAAAGTGGCAGGTTGTTAAAGTGGGTGAGAGATGTCCTAAGAGACCAGCAGGGGCAGCTGTAACTCCAGGAACCCTGGGGGTGACCTGACTTGACCCAATGCCAGGAGAAGAAAGGCCTGTATTAAGCCAGGGGTGCAGGTGTAAGGTATAGTACCAGCAGGGAGCCTCACATCTCCTCAAGAAAGAGCAGTGATGAGGGAAACCAGGCCTGGGTCTCACAAGGGGGATCTTCAGTTGGTGGTGGTCTTCTACTTGTGTAGTTGCAGTGCCAATTCAAACCAAGCCATAGGCACAACTGTGTTTGTAGTACTGGTGAATTGCTTTCCTGGAACGAAAGGCAGTCTGCTTTTTCCTAGGGCTGCTTCCCAAACTTCTAGTTCAGAGTTAAAGTGCCAGGTTCCGAACATGAGAATCTGGTGTGTTGATATACCTGGAGTTAGATACCTTGAGTTTACTTTAAGCATTTGGCTCACTGCAATTTGCCATTCAGTGTGAGCCTGCCAGTTCTTCCAACAGAAAGTGAAACAAAGTTCTAAACAAATGTGGTTGCAAGGCAGGTCATCGTGCAGCGACCACACAAGTATACTCTGAACCCAACTCTACCAGATGTGCTTAACTTGCATTATTGCCCTGTCATGGGGTTTTTTTCCTCCTCCCCCCTTTCATCTTCTTTACTTACAGTTAAAAACTAGCTCTTCCTTATCACTGTTTCTCATCTGACCATTTTTCTATTTCACTTCTATTTTAAACTTAATTAAGCAATTTATGCAGCGAGGCGGTTGAGAAATCTCTTGAATAAATAAAGCAGCTAAATTACAAATAGTAACTTGCCATTTTTCCTAAACAGCTAGATAGCATCGTTCTTTACCTTTAGCTTCTTGAAACTCGATGGCGGTTGTAAGCAGAGGCTATCATTTGTGTGTAAAAAGAGGCATGTGTGTGTGTGTGTTTTAGTTTAATGCTATCGTTTTGCATTACAGAGTACAAGGCGGATCACTAACTTGCCTGACATTACCTTGTAAGTCTATGGCTTTGTTAGGATTTGAACTCAGATTTCCAGCTTTAGAATATAATGAGAGAAGGGCATTAGGGGATTCAGGATGTGGTGAGCCTGTAAGGTTCAGTGGAGCAAGCAATATACCCCCCACTCCCAAAAAGAAATCCAGAAAAACCATTAGGTTCAATGTGAAAACATTAACAGGTAGAAAGAGCCTATTTTACTTATAATTTAAATAGCATGTAAAATGCATGATAGGCCCAAGTTTATTCTTTCGCATTTCCATTTTGTGTGGGAGACAAACCATGATGATTTCCATGTCACAGATGGGGAAGTGAACGAGAAAGTCAAGCCGTTCAGTGATACTATGGCTGGCCCCGTGAGCTCTTTTTTCAGTGGTATGTAAATTGTAGCCACGCTTCAAGAATTACCTCGGAGTCCATGCTTTGCATATAAATTTGTATGTACATAGAAACAGGCATATGAAAAAAAACCCAGACAGAAAAGTAACAAATGCTTCCTGGCAAGATAAATACCTATCCAAAGCTACAGTAATCGTGAGGGTTTTTTTTTTGCAAATTTCACATAAGTGTATTTCTTTTAACCATAATTCCAGCACAGTTTAGATATTTAAAAGGATCTGGGTTGTGGGGGTTTTTTTCAAACACATTGCGTGAAATGTACTAAAACTATCAGAGCAGTCTCACTTGGTTTTGACAAAACAGCGCCAGGATGAAGTCACTTTGAAAACTTAGCACTATACAATGGCACAGCAAGCTAGCTCTTTTGTAACGTGAAATGGAAGACCCCTTCACTTCCTAAGGGAAGCCCTAGCTACTTTGAAAGCTTGTCACCAACCAGGGGGTACATTATCCTCTTAATGTACTTATGTAACTTCCATTAACATTGACTGGAATTATATGTACTTGCTGAGAGAATATGTATTTTTGTTAAAATGGAAGCACCAGTCCATTGTGACTGGTTTTCTTACGACGTTTGCAATTGTGTCATTATTAGATTTTTATGTTTAAGCTTCGCTGGCTGCTAGTCAATGCTTTTTTAAAAAAAAATTAAACAATTTGATATTTAAAACTTCTTTTCTATGATGGCCTGAGAAACTTAGTTTTCATACAATTGCGATTCAAAGGGGAAGAACCAATCAAATTCACAGAATATCATGTTTACCTACCCCCCCTCCCTTGCACACACAGATTTATCCATTGTTAGCATTATGTTTTTCAAAGAATATTTTTAATGTGCTTTCCAGCAAATTTGTTTCAGTGTGGGGTTCTGAAAGCTGGGGAAATAATATTTCCCTATCAGTTTACACAGTATTCTCACAAGTGGATTTGGTTTTTGCTTTTCTATATGTAATTTAAATGTATCTCCTGAATGTTTCAGATCTATAAGAGGAACATGCAAGAACAAGGAGCACGGTTTGTGCCAATCAAGAACAGAAATTTGAATGTAGGCAACGGGGTCAATTCAGACTAAATGTTCTGCAAATGGAAGTCAAGTTTATTAAAAACAGTCATAAGACCAGCAAAATAAACCACAATAGTACAACAACCTAGTCTACGACATAGAATCCTTGCTCTGCAAATGGAAGGGGAGATGCAATTTCTGCCAATTCCCTTCCGCAGATCCCCCCAATTTGTCCCTCATGTCATTCCTGAGAATCTCCTGTTCCCCAGGAGCAGCATTTGGGGGAGTTCACTGGGCTGCAGGACAAAGGGGGAGGCAGGAAAAGGCTGTTCTGCTGGTGGAAAAGCTTTCCATTAGTGGTAAATGTAGTCTGGATCCAACCCACTGTCCCTATTTCTGCTATTTCAGTGTTATGAGACACATGCATATCAAAAGGCATCCTTGTGAAAATACATGTTGTGTTTAATAAAGATTGATTTCATAAAACTATTCAGTACGCAGTATGTGTGTTACCATTATAACTCCAAACACGTGCCACAAGAAAAGGAACAGTTACATGCTTTAAAGGCCCATGAACTGAAAGTGGGTGGAAACTCTGTTTAGGAATGCACTGTAAGAAACTTTCTCTATTCCAGAGAGTTTATTAAGCAAATTCAGGCCAAAAACTACTACTTTACATGGGACAGGGAGATGGTGATAAGGAATAAATCCACAGAGAAAATAAACATGAACACATAAACATAAACACAATTTCAACGGGAAAGAAGAGAGTTTAAAAATAAATAGGGCATGGTTTCCTGTCCTGAATAACACAAAAGGCTTTATATCTGACAATAGCACTACAGATAAGATTAGAATTTCAACAGCCAGTCCACATACAAAAGAACCTCCTCGGGAAACAGGAAACCTCCTCAGGGAACAATCCATATACAAAAGAACCTCCTCAGGAAAGTGCCTCCATTAACATGTTCATAGCCTGGGGAACTCCTACAAGATAATGACTTAGCTCTACTCCACCTTCTGGAGTAGATATAAATTACCTGCCTACCGTTTTCTTCTCACCTTGACACAGAGAGTACTCCATCTTTCTGTGTTATACCTCTGAGGATGCCAGTCACAGTTACTGGCAAAACTACAATGCCAAGACCATGGCCACACAACCCAGAAAATCTACAGCAACCACAGAGAAAATATTGGTTATTTCCTACGATATTTCTTTCTTTCTAAAATACATGTTTTGTAAACATGTCAGTCTCTTTAGTATTGCCTACGCAGTTCCCCAACCTCTAGACACACCATTGGGGCATACACAATTTCCTATCTAGATGAAAAATACACCATCCATGAACGGTCAGTCGATCTAGTTCAGTTTTTAACTGTTTTACAATCCTTTGTGGCCAATGGGAGAGACATCAGCTTGTGCTCAAACCACCTATTGAAATCAATGGGACTTTAAAAGTGCTTAACTTTGCCTGGGCTGCATATATTTTAATGCCTCATAAATGTATTTACTGATAGTGAATTCGACCTGACAAATGCTGCTGTATCCCATTGCAGATCTTCCCAGTTCCGAGCCTGGTGCTCTACCTGCAGGACCACGCCTTCCTCATTGTTTTATGTTTAGTGCTGTTGCCAGGACCCAGAGGCTCCCGTCAGGATCAGGCCCAGTCTTGTATTACTGCAGTGCTCTCGCGCTCTCTCTTCCCAGAGGAGTTTATACTTAAGCTTTATAATTAGGTGCCACATCTGGCAAAATCATAAAAGGATTTCTGAATCCCTTTCTGAAGCATCTCATCCCTGAAAAGTCAGGCATCCTTTGAAAAACAAATCAGAGTTAAAATCAGGCAAGGTTTTCAGTGATGGAGAAACTAGATTGTTTTCTGCAAGTGAAATAATAATTTGCAGCTCTTCCCCCCCACACACACACCCCAAGAGTTATCTTTTGCCACCTACCATAGTTAAAAAAAAAAAAGCACCTGCACAAAGATCCCGAGCAAGTTAGACAAGTGCAAGTAGCAGATTCTTCTCCCAACCAAAGGAGGGGACCTCCCTCTCCTTTTCCTGCTGGGAAGAGCTTCTGCGTCAGTCAGGTGTGTCTGGCTGCAGCTTCCTCTCCCAGGGTGGCTTTTCACTTTGGAATATCAGGATTGGTCAGTGGGGATGGTTTACCTATGTTTGCCCCACCAACACTTCCTTTGCATCCAAATTTGGGGCGGGGGGGGACTTTCCTGTTGGTCTGGGACAATGCCCTTGTGGAAGGCATCTGGCAAAGCATAGGTGAATTGCCTGGGATTTGCCCCCAGGTGTAAGTTTGGGGTCATGTAAAGCTCTGGGTAGCAGTCAGATCTTGGAAGCTAAGCAAGGCCGGTCCTGGTTAGTATTTGGATGGGAGACCTCCAAGGAATACCAAGGCTGGGACACAGAGGCAGATAATGGCAAATCACCGCTGAACGTCTCTTGCCTTGGGACACCCCCCCCCC
>NW_015165834.1:106819-126495 GCF_001447785.1 Gekko japonicus | reverse complement strand
TGAATTAACGTACCAAAAAAAAAAAAAGCCAACCCTGAAAGCGAGTCTCTCTCTCTCTCTCTCGCTCTCCTTCTCCTCCTCCCCCTCCCCGCTCTGTTTTGAAATGGGATCCAGCCGCTGCCTTTCGCCAGGGCTTAATCGCCTTCTGCCCAGCTCTGATGCGCACCAGCCGCAGGGGGAGCGCCTCGTTCCTCCTCGCCCGGGTTCCGGACCGGGCGCCGCGCTCGCTGTTTAAACCGCCCCCCACCCCACCCCGCGTGCAGCCAGCACAGGGCGGCCGAGAGAGAGGGCGCGAGAGAGCCGCCCAGCGCGCCCTCTCCCTCTCCGGCGGGGACGCGGCGGCGGCGGCGCACAGGGGGGCAGCCTGCGGCTGGGTAGGAGACGATGAGATGCCGGGGCGTCCGGCCGAGCTCGGCGGCGGCTGCCGCACTCTCCACCGCCGCGGCGGGGAAGGCGAGCTGCTCCTGAGCCGGGGGCGCCGAGGGACATGTTGCTGCGGCGCCTTTCGCAACGGCCAGGTAAGTTGGGGGCGGCTGGCGGAGAAGGGCAGAAGGAGCGGAAGGCGGGCGCCGAGGAGGACGAGGGAGCCGCCTAACGGGAGAGCGGCAGCCCTGCAGGAGGGCGAAGGGGGCGCCGCCCAGGAGGAGCCCGAGCGCGCCGGCGACCTCGCTGCCATGCGGGCGGGCTGTGCCGCCTTGCCGGGGAACGGCTCGCTTAGTCCTGGCGAGCCGGCCGGCTGCCTCGCCCGCTCCATGCCGCCCGCTCACTCCCCAGGGCTGCTGCAAAAAGGCGTCGGCGCGGCCCCTCCCCTCCTGCCGGGCATTGAGGGCCTGAGTCCCAGGCGCAGCCGACCGGGGTGGGGGGGACGGGACGAGGGGACGGGGTATCTGTCTGCTCGCGAGTCTGTTAACGGAATGTCTGCCACCAAGTTTGGCGGTCTTTGCGCGGAGGGCGTCAAGGCGAGATCCGGACGAAGGGAAACAGTGTGCAAAACAACAGCTAGTTCCTTAGCGCGTTGCTCGGCATTTCCCAAAAGCCGGGGGTGGGGGGGCGGCTTGAAAGAACGCCTCATTTCCTTAGAACGCCGCTAATCTGCTGACGGGCCGCTTCACACGTGCACGTCCGTCGCTTTGTGGCTGGTGGGCTAGAACAGAGAGCTGGAGCTGGCCGCGCTGGTGGACGCGAAAGTTCTGTTCGTGGTGTTAAACCCGAGAGTCGATTTTACTCGCGCGAGTCACGCCTTGATGCTCAGGCGAGGAACAGGCGCGCTTGGGTGTCCTTAAGACCTGCTGGAGGACGAGGTGCTTTCCCGGATCCGCGTTCACACGTGCGCGCTGTTTTATATTGTGGGCTTATCGTCGAGGTAGTAGAAAAGTAGAAAACAGTGTTGTGGCAACGAGGGAGCGGAGATGTGGGATGACATCTTGCAAACAGGTTGTCTTTCTGCCTGGCCACTTGAGCTTCCATAAGCAGCTCCCCGGTTCATCAGGATCATGGGGGGGGGGAGAGAAGCCCTTGGTTAGACTGGCTCAGTCTCAGGTATGAAAGTCTCTGCTTCCTTGTGTGCCCTTTTGCTATGAATGCAGAGACTCTGGGTGGGATGGGCATTGGCCAGAGACAGTGACTTAAAGTTGTTGGGACGTGACCTGGGTGAATCTAAGGAGAGTCAGCTCTGGTTCATACTTGGGTGGGAGACCACCAAGGAAGTCTGGGGTTGCTCCACAGAGGCAGGCAGCGGCAAACCCCCTCTTCTGACTCTTGCCTTGAAAATCCAGTGAGGGGTTGCTTAAGTCAGCTGTGAATTGGTGGCACTTTACATGTGCAAAGTTGTGGGGCTTTTTAAAGGAACATTCTTACGTTTGAAGATTGCCTCCTAAATGCAAACCATCACAACCTCATTGGAAGTTTGATCCCTTATTTCAGAACCGTTTGGCTCCATTCATGTTTTCACGGTGGAAACTTTGGGTCTTCAGTGTGTCTTATGTATGCATGGAGTGTGGAAACTTTACTCAGCGGCCTGTTGTAGCCACAAAATTAGCTTTCACAGTTTTGCTTTTTCTTGGGGTGAATTTAAGGCACTACTGGAAGAAATCCTGAGGTCTTTCTGCCAGGGAATCAGAATGATTACAAGGCTTGAGCAGAGCGGGATGAGCTTTTCGATTCTGCTATAGCAAACAAGGTGCTCTGTAACTTTGGCGTCTAAGTCTCCCAGCTATGTTTGCTTGTAAGTCCCGTGTTTGTCAGTGAATATTGGTTCCAGAAACTCTACTTAAGATTGTAGTCTTCTTTGCTCAGGGTTTTAAGTTTAAATGAAAAAGATTTCTGATAACATAGTATATGTAGGGAGTATATTAGGAAGGAAGAAGTGTTTCCACCTATAAGGGTGAGGAATATAAATTTTAGTTGCAACCTTTACTACCTGCACTCTTCAGTAATTCATATCTACCCACTTCCCTAGATATGTAATTTCATGTTCAAATAAGCACCTAGAACAGTTTCTCCTCTTCTGATGGAAACTCAGACATTTGCACAAAGGGTATAATTTTTCCTCCTTTTTCTGTCATCAAAGGTATGCACATTTGTGCTGTTGGGATAACCTTCAGCTGTCAAGGTTAGCAATGACTTGGCAGGGGAGGTTTATTTTTGTCTTACTTTAGGATTAGTCTCTCAGGAAAAGAAGAAGCCCTGCTATAGAAAGGCTACAGTGTAAGTGTAAAGAAGTGATTTGAAAGATGAGCCTCCATTCCTGTTTGTAGGCATCCACAAGGAGCCATACAATGAAACGTTGAAATGAAATTGTATATTGAATTGATAAAAATACAACATACAGCCATTGAGTTAACTGGCCGTTTGGTTTTCCTGGAGCTGGATTGCACCTGATTTGAAAGTATTTTGTATTAGACCAAATGTGCAAAAGTGAATTGCTGAGGAGAGTGAAGCATACACACACATATAGTTCAGTTGGGTAACACAGAAACTAGTGACCACTATTTTACCTGAATAGTTGCTAAGGATTTAATTCTCAGCATGGAATTTCCCTCATTGTGAATGCAAAATGAATTGTGTTCTTTAGTCCACTCTCATAGCACACCTGTTGCAATCTGCAGCTATTTTGCACCTCTAACAGGTGTGAGATGTTGTGTGCTAGGCTGTATTTCACAGTGGATTGTTTCCTGCATCTTCCTTCCATATTTAGGCCATTAACTAAATCGGATTTCCCTTGGATCCCTATCCCAAGCAACCTTCATTTTGCAGTTATTACCATTGAATTAAATGGGTCTTGCACAGTGTTCCCTCTAAGCTGAGTTAGTGTAAGCTGGCTCACAGTTTTTTAGCCTCTGGCTCACACATTTTTGTCTTGGCTCAGGAAGGATGGCTCCAGAGCAGACTAATTTATGCAGTAGTCAAATCGCTCACTCACAACTTTAATGCCAGCAGCTCACAAAGTAGAATTTTTGCTCACACGACCCTACAGCTTAGAAGGAACATCTTGCATCCTGCTAAGGAGGCATAGGATTGCAGCCCCTAGTGTCTAGAGGGGGTTGTACAATTTGGTTTACAGAGCTGGAGCCAGAAAAAGGAGGTTTAAAAGATTAATTTTGTACCCTAGAGTTAACCAGTTTATTTATTACAACATTTATATCCTGCCTGTCCTTATGGTTCAAAGTGTCTTGCGATAATAGTTAAAAAACATTTTCTGTTAAATAAAATAGCAAATCCCAAATTTCTTGTCCCACTCCCATTGCATGTGGTATTTGGTTTATTTGCTACTAGAGAACAAAAATATCATGTTTGGTCCCGGTCACACGAGCGGGAAAATCTGTCAGGGAAGGGAGGCATATTAGATGCGGAGCTAAAAGAAGCATGGGAGCGTGATCTTACGCTCCCCCGCGGCTCTGTTCTCCCTCCGTCGGCATCCGATCACACTGGGGAGACAACGGCATAGTTCCAGCGAGGCAACACGGCGGTCCCGCGTTAGTGTGCATGTGCGGGTTGCGGACGGCTGCAGGATGCTACGGGCTGCCGATGCGTCCGCGATCCCACGCCTGCCGTTGCTGCGGATCTTCTTGTAGGTATTCCATTTTCCCTAGTACCTTTTTGATCCGCATTTTCAGCCGGATGCAACGGGTTACGGCCGGGTGTGCAACGCTTGCCAGATGTTGGTGCCTGATACCGGTTTGATCCGCCATTAATCCATCCCCTCCGCATACCTGATTCTCCGTGTGACCGGGGCTTTTAATGATATAATGAAAATATGTGTGCCAGATCTTTGCGCTCGAGGAAGGGAATCAACTGCCTAATCAATTATCCTGCCTTTCCTCATGGTTCAAAGTGTCTTGCGATAATAGTTTAAAAACATTTTCTGTTAAAACCAAAAATAAAATAGCAAATCCCAAACATTTATATCCTGCCTTTCCTCATGGTTCAAAGTGTCTTGCGATAATAGTTTAAAAACATTTTCTGTTAAAACCAAAAATAAAATAGCAAATCCCAAATTTCTTGTCCCACTCCCATTGCATGTGGTATTTGGTTTATTTGCTACTAGAGAACAAAAATATCATGTTTGGTCCCGGTCACACAAGCGGGAAAATCCGTCGGGGAAGGGAGGCATATTAGATGCGGAGCTAAAAGAAGCATGGGAGCGTGATCTTACGCTCCTCCGCGGCTCCGTTCTCCCTCCGTCGGCATCCGATCACACTGGGGAGGCAACGGCGTAGTTCCAGTGAGGCAACATGGTGGTCCCGCATTAGTGTGCATGTGCGGCTTGTGGATGGCTGCAGGATGCTACGGGCTGCCGATGCGTCCGCGATCCCACGCCCGCCGTTGCTGCGGATCTTCTTGTAGGTATTCCATTTCCCCTAATACCTTTTTGATCCGCATTTTCAGCCGGATGCGACGGGTTACGGGCGGGTGCGCGACGCTTGCCAGATGTTGGCATCTGATATCAGTTTGATCCGCCATTAATCCATCCCCTCCGCATACCTGATTCTCCGTGTGACCGGGGCCTTTAATGATATAGTGAAAATATGTGTGACAAGTAGTTTTCTAATAGGTCTATCTTAAGTCAAGTTGTACCCTTCTAAGCCCCTTTACTTCAGTGAGTGTCTAACTTTACTTAGAGCTGCAGTGTAGTAAGCAGGGGCATAACAGTAACTCAGTTTCCAGTGCCTGGTGTGCCATTTTGTCCATACCAATGAACCATACCCCCTAGTTAGAATGTCTTCTGTTTACCCTAGTTTTCCTCATGTCTCCTTAGCTATACTTTGGTTTGCCTTATTCTTTCTATCTTAGTGTCCTCGAATCGTGATTCTTCTAGTTCAAAACACTTAACCCTTCTGCCAAGATTCAATTTACTTATACATTCTAGAAGCCAGTAAGTGCTTCCTCAACTGCAACACTCCTGTGAGGTATGATGCCTCTGTTAACTTTCCACTTGGCTCCCACATATGTTCCAAAAAACTCTCCCACATATGTTTAAAAAAAAATTACAGTATCATGTAAACATAAGAACATAAGAGATGCCAATGTTGGATCAGGCCAAAGGCCCATCCAGTCCAACACTCTGTATCACACAGTGGTCAGAAATACCAGTGCCGTCAGGAGGTCCACCAGTGTGGCCAGGACATTAGAAGCCCTCCCACTGTTGACCTCCCCAAGCACCAAGAAGACAGAGCATCACTTGCCCCAGAGTCCCTATCTATACCATCGGGAGGCCCATCAACAGCCTGGCAGCCGCATTTTGGACCAGCTGCAGCTTCCGAAGTTGCCCCAAGGGCAGCCCCATGTAGAGAGCATTGCAGTAATCCAACCTCGAGGTGACCATAGCATGGATCTCTGATGCCAGATCTTTGCGCTCGAGGAAGGGAACCAACTGCCTAATCAGCCGAAGATGGTAGAAGGCTGCCTTGGCAGTGGCTGCTACCTGGGCCTCCATTGTTAAGGAGGTATCCAGGAGCACTCCCAAACTCCGGACCCGTGATGCTGGTACCAACGGCACCCCATCAAAGGCCGCCAATGGGATTCCCACCTTGGAACTGCTCCAATTCAGGCACAGGACCTCTGTCTTCATCGGATTCAATTTCAATCGGCTCAGTCTCAGCCATCCCACCACATCCTGAAGCGCCCCGCCCAGGTCTTCTGGGGTAGAGCCCGACTGGCCGCCAAACAACAGAAAGAGCTGGGTGTCATCCGCATATTGGTGACAACCCAGCCCATGCCTCCGGGCAATCTGGGCAAGGGGGCGCATATAGATGTTAAATAACATCGGGGAGAGTACCGCCCCTTGTGGCACCCCACAAACTAGTGGGTGCCTTCGGGATAGTTTCTCCCCGAGAGCCACCCTTTGTCCCCGACCCTGGAGAAAGGAGACAAACCACTGTAAAGCAAGTCCCCAAATCCCCACGTTGGCGAGGCGGTGGGTGAGCAGCTGATGATCGACCGTGTTGAACGCTGCCAACAGGCCCAGCAAAAGCAGCACCGCCATCCTGCCCCAATCCAGATGCCTGCGGAGGTAATCCGTGAGGGCGACCAGTGCCGTCTCCGTCCCATGGCCCAGGCGGAAACTGGACTGGTAGGGATCAAGAATGGAAGTGTCATCCAGAAAGCTCTGCAATTGTATCGCCACCGCCTTCTCAATTAATTAATTAATTAAATACCATAAGGTATTTAATAGAGACCTATCTAGTCTAGTTTTTTAAACTGTTCCTACGAAACATTGGTTCCTTAGACGTTTGTTAGTGGCTCTTTGTTGTTATCAGTAATGGCTTGCAAGTTCTCCTGAAATACAGAGTTCTGTTCTCAAACTACCTCGACAGTTACAGTGATCTACCGTTGGTAAACAACACTGGGCGTTTTAGGTGCATTCTTTGTTGTCACAGGACAAAGTGGCCTTGCTGGTGCCAAGTCAACATGACCTGAGAGAACATCTTATACACTCCGATGTTCCTAAGCAGAGAGATCAGTATGGAAATTGGTTCCATGATGGAAAGAAGTAGAAGAACACTGACCCTGTTCAGTCTTCAGTCTCCCTAGCACCCATGACAAAATAACATTCCCAGGAAATCACCCTGGTATCACTGTTCCATTGCTAAACTGCTTTACAGCTAGGAAGGTTTTTCTCATGTTTTGTCCTGACCGGTGTTCTTGCAATTTAAAATCATTGTCTCTTATCCTATCCAGCCTTAGTATATAGTGTGTGAATCTTTGGGTTGGATGCAACCAATTTTCCTGCTGGTCAAGAAGAGACCAACAAAAAGTTTATGCTGGTGGTCATGAATACTACCTGTATAAAAGCCATATGGGACAGTGGCTGTAGTTGAGTGAGGTTCGGTGAAGAAAACTGATCCAAGCTATTGTCCCTCCACTTAAATGTTTGAAGAATGGCAGCATGTCTCCATTCCCCTTAATCCGGCATCCCCAGTTCCTTCAGCATTTAGGCATTGTATTGTTTTCGTAGCTCATTTCTGTACACACTTGCACTGTTTCCAGTTCGTTTGGAACAAAATGGGGGAAAGCTGTGAAGCACGACACAATAGAACTAGTCACTGTGTTAATGGACAGATACAATACATTGGACAGATACAATGTGTGCAGTACGTGAATATAATCCTTGTACAATAAAGCACAATGATACTAAATATGAATCTTCTAATACACGATGAAATATTCCATAAAGTTCTCTTTCCAAAGTAGTTCTTTCCAACGAAGAATCCGGATAATGAAGACTTTGTTTCGATAATCTTCCTCAAGAAAATTACTAGGTATAAAGTTCCAGAAAACTGTATAGCTTCAGACTACTAATGTAGAAGGAACTGCCTATTGTAAATATTTCAAAGACATAAGTTTCCAGAAAACTGTATAGCTTCAGACTACTGATATAGAAGGAACTGCCCTTCCAGGGTATTCAAAGAGGTTTGGAGTGACAATTTTCTTTCTGTTGATGGGCCACCAGTAACACTTTTTAGAAACCACTCCGTATTAATGCTGAGCTGGTCTAGCCTCCAGTTCTTTTGGACCCTGAGAGTTGGAACTATCCAGTTCCAGCCTGTCAGTCCAGAGCCCGGTCACACTCTTCAACAAATTCTATTAGTAAGAGGCTGGTGCTTACGAAGCGCCACTACACTGGAGTCACTTGCGGAGTTTAATATGGTACAACCAGTTCTTTCTTATTAAAAGAGACTCCTGGAATCTTGGTTGGTCTTGCTCCTTAACAAGGAAACATCAAACTTGGCCACGTTTGCATTGGTAATTTTGAAGAAGCCATGAGCCATACTTTATATTCTCAGAAAAATGGAACATATTACTGTTTTCCCTCATCTATAATAAGAAGGTGTAGGTTTGCAGAGATTGCAAGTTCCATGATGCACAGCGTTGACTCATGTTCATTTATTATATCTCATTAACTGTGAAGAGGGATGGCTGCATGCATCCTTGTGTAATTGTGATCCTTGGGTTCTTTTTAATTAACTGCTGGTGTGGAAGTAGTACTGAAATCCAACCTGTGAAGTAGCCCATTTCCAGAACAATTTACACAGCTGAATTGATGGTCTGATAATGTGGCTCAACTGTGTCCCTGCAGAACTCTGCATACTGTCATGAATTTGCTTTGTAATTTGTTCACTTTGCAATCTAAACCTCTCCAGCCATGCACCTGTGGACTGATGGCAGGTGGACATGATATGAGAGGAGCCAGCACCATTCACTGGGATAATCAAGGGCTACCTTTCATTCGTTTTACAGCAAGATGCAGTGGCCAGAGGCAAAACACCCCATATTCATCAGCAACTGATGAAGAGTCAGGTCTCCTCTTTCAGTGCTTCCTAGTATTCTGGGTGAGGCTACTCTAGATCCAAGTCCTGAGCTGCCAAGTGGTATGCTGTCTAGGCTTCTCCTTGCCAAACATGAACTGATGCTCAAGGGAGGTATGCCATTGAAATAAATATAAATAAATGTATATTTTCCATAGCTGGGAGGTCTTTGGGACTATGATGTAGGTACTCTATCAATTCCTAGTGGGAGGAACTCTTAATCCTTCAAATGATGCTTCAAGATGCTGACTGAAGCTTTAGAATTTAAAATACTTTGCCTCCACTGGTATCACTACTAGAAATAAAATGGTACCCAAGGGCCTGGGAAAGATGCCAGGGCCTGGGAAAGTCCACTCTCATGATCTTCAGAGTGGAGTAGATGAAACCACACCACTGCCCAGCTTGTGGCCAAAGAGGCAAAATAAATCCCAGGTGGGACCCCCCAAAAGGAACAAGCTTTTGCCTATTATGAAAAGCTGGATGGGCTGTTGGGTGCTGTATCTGGAGGGAGGTCAAAGAGGCAGGTGACAATGTGATAATGCCTTAAAGCAGCCTCTTCATGTACCACCGTGCTATGTCGCATGGGCTTCCTTCCACAGTCTACCAAGAAACCTCAGCAACTAATGTGTCAGCTGCTGTTTGTACTGTTCTGACATCTGTAGCATTCCCAAGAGTCTGTCTTGTGCCGCATTAAGGCTCCGGTCACACGGGCCGGAAAATGCGGGGGGGAGCGTGGCTGTTTGCCCTGGAGCAAAATAACGCATGGCTGTGCGATCAGACATCCCATCGAGGTCCCGTGGTTAGGGGGGAGGTGCTGATCATACGGGTTTAACCCCTTCCAGGGCTGCAGAGGAATGCAAACTGTGTCCTCCGTCTGGTCCCCTCAAGGAGGAGCTTCAGCCAAGCCGCCCCCCCCTGCACCTCCCCCTCTGCCACCCGGTGCAGAGAGTTCCTTTCGAGCAGGCCAAGCCAAGAGTGGGGAGGCTACAGAAAAGAGGAGGGGGTTCTGCGTGTGCGCATGCGTGTCCAGGAACGGAGGGAGGGCGAACAGGGAAGCAACAGCTGGGAGAAGCGGTACAGCAGCCGGAAAGCCCCCCCCCCAGGTCTCCTTAGAAGTAATCCATGCACCATGGGAGGGAGGGAGCGTCATCGTGCCAAGCCGTGGCCGTCCTAGGGTGGCCACCAATGCGCCCTCTAAGCTGCAGAGTTTTGCGAGCAAAAATCCGGTGAGCTCCTGGCATTAAAGTGGTGAGCGAGCCATTTGGCCGCTGCATCAATCAGTTTGCTCTGGAGCCACATCCCTTCTTGAGCTGAGACAAAAAAGGTGTGAACCGGAACATGATCAGATGCCCGCCCTTGCCCTGTGGTTTCCGGAAACTAGTACCTCAGAGGTACTAGTTTTTTAAGCCACATCTTTGGCGGGAAGCCTCGGGTTCGCCACGGGAGCTCTACGCTTCCCAGATGTTGTGGTGTGATTGCGCCTGGATAATCCGCCTATCTTCCGTCTCTGTAGCATGGCTAATGCTCCGTGTGACCGCAGCCATTGTAGGGCTTTTTGAGTGCACTGAGCCGCTTTCTGTGTCTATGCTGGTCCACTGTGCATGGCACTGCTGTGGATGCCAGAGAAACTTTGAGGTTGGTTGAAATAGTGGCCATCCATCATGCCAACAATAATCCAAAAGACCAATCTTCCAGAAATTGAGCAGTGGCTCAATATGATGCGAGTTGAATGGCAAGTCTGATATGTTGTGAAGCAATTATATCAGTACTTTGCCACTTGCTAAAGGGGTGCCATGGACCTATTCAGCATTCCTGGCTCGGTAGTTTACTTAGTAACCTTTCTGCAGGGCATGTAAGGCAGAGATGTTCTGCTAGGCATTTGGTTGAGGACAGTGATGGGACAATATGAAATCTGACTCTATCATACGCACACTCTATCCTCCATAACCACTCCCCCCAGGAGGCCTGTGGAAGCTGAATTCCCCCCCCCCCCAATCTTGGAATGTATATTGTTTTATCTGTTGATATGTTTCAGGTATTTTAATTTTGGTTTTTCAATTGACTAATTATTGTATTTTTTTCTGTTGTAAGCCGCCCTGCTTGCAGGGAAGGGTGGTCTAATAAATCCAACTTAATAAATAAATAATGTGTGAATTGCCCCTTGTTCTTTTTGCTTTGATGCGATCCTACTTTCGCCAAGCTCACTTAATAATATGGCAAGAACTCAACTGTAATCCTTTCCCCCCCTCTAGGATGGTGTCTTGACCACTCTGAATGTGGGTACCTCTTCCAGTGTGCCTTCTGTGAACAATGTTGAGCTGTTAATTAGGTTTCACAGCTAATGTGGAGTTAGCAGCAGTGTGTCTCTGCCATGTTCAATCACACATTTCAGGAGCAGATAGGTTATTTTATTAAAAAATTCTTCCAGGCCTACCTAGTTATTACGTGCAAAACACATTCTGATTGCAGGCTTTCAGTTCATTGCAAAGGGTACTTATGAAGAGTACTTATTTTGATAATGACAGAGAAGAAATGTGTGATAATAGTTTAATCATCTTTGTAGGGAAGCTATGCTGAAAAGTAATTATTTTGGTAAAAGGTTTTTGAAAGCGAACACACTGCTTTATGCTCTCACAAATAACTGTAATTTTACAGCTGTAAACATCCATAAGAAACTGTAAGTAAAACCATTTGAGAAATAACGTACAAGAAATTCCGCAGACGAACATTTCATCAAAAATGTGAAATCTCTCAGTAGGCTTGCACTTTTATTTTAAAGGCAACAGAAATTCAAGGCAAACATACTAATAGTGATAACAGTTGAAAGAAAAGAAGGCATTAGTAAGCAAAGTCATGTGAGGTCATAACATCATGTGACTTGGGCATTTTTTCTTTTGAAAAAGGAAATTATAACCAGGGCAGACCTGCTATCCATAAAAACTACAAGGAAATGTGGTTGAAGTTTAAACTGCTGGGGAGTTCAAAGTCTTTGCCCTGTAACCAGTTCAAATGGCAATCCAGAAGAAGCTAACTCAGGGGTCCTCGACATGGTGCCGATCGGCCCAACAGCACCTGTCAACACCTTTGCTGGCACCCACTAAGTGGATTTAGAAAGTGGGTGGAGCCAGGTGGGGCTTTTACCCAGCAAGGCTTCTGATTGGTTATTAGGGAATTGATTGGCTGTGCAGATTGTTAAGAACATTGCTTTGACAGCAGCTGCCACCACAACACAAGGATTTTCATTGTGTGACTGAAGGTTACCTGCAGCAGCAGTTTTGTGGCTGGCTCTGTATTAGGCTTGCCAGTCCTTAGGTTGGGGCGAGGGATCTCCCGGTTTTTAGGGTTTCAGTCTGCCGATGGCCGGCTGGTTGACGAGAAACCCCACCCCCAAACAGCCATGTCCCCGCGTGACTTCCCAGACATGATGACATCACCAGGAAGTGACATCATCACACTGGGGACATTGCACAGGGACGCTCTGGTTTGAGGGCAAAACTCTATGGTTTTAGGCTAGTTTTACTGTAGGGTTTTGCCCTCAAACCAGAGTGTCCCCGTGCAATGTCCCCAGCGTGATGACCGGGTGATGTCAGCATGTCGTGGGCATCCCAGAATGTCCCCCAAATCCCTCTGCCAGAGTGATGAAGGGACCTGGCAACCCTACTCTGTGTCCTAGGCCCTTTCTGCACTCTCCTTTAAATCCATGTTCACTGCAGTGTCCTCCAAGCAATGCTGCACTAAAATCGAATTCAACTTTCTTTTTAATCCAGTTTTTTTTCTCATTCTGCACTAAAATCAAGTTCAACCTTTTTATTCAGGGTTTTTTTCTCCATTCTGCATTACACTACCTCCCTTCAGTGGTCAGCCCGGTTTCAGCAAGCTGTTGCCCCAGGTTATTTACATACTGTTTTGCCTTGGACTTAGATTGCCTCAACTCGACCACAGAGAAAATCCAGAGTGACAGGCAAATGTGGGAAGGACCCTTGATCAGCCATTTTGTGGCAGCCATTTTTTGGCTGTGGCTACCACTCTATGTCAGAATTCCAAAGGTCCATTCAGGTTTTAAAAAGCTAGGGACCCCTGAACTTACTAATAATGATCAAAGAAGGAAATTAAGGCCTTTGTATTTCAAAAGATGTATTTATTTTTTAAAAAATGAAGTCCTTTGGTACATTAACAGCCTGCCTTGAGTCTTGACTATATCAGGAAACATGCAAGACGCATAGTCTACATAAATATGTAGCCTCAGCATTTGTGAGCTAGCATTTGCTTTGTCCTGTGCATGGAGTTCATAACTTAAATGGGTTCTGGTTCGTGAAGCTTTATGCCACAATAAATTTCCAAGTCTTTAAGGTGCCATAAAACTCTCTTGCTTGGGTCCTGATTAGTGTAAGTGGAGGCACACTGTGTCATTAGTGGTGTTCCTGTCCCTTTCTCTCCTCACTCCATTTTTTTGGTCCCCATGAAATTATGTTCTCTTGGGTCAGAGCACTGAAGAAACACTATGGCGGCCCAAGTCAGTTGCTGCAATAAGAGGGGAAAATCAACCTCCACAAACAGAACTAGCCCTTTGGATATAAGACTTCGTTGTGGCTGCAACAGACTCCTCTGAAATCACAAACAACCAAGTTGTTCATGGCAGGAACAAACTGTAGCTAATTCCTTGTCTTGCACATTTGTCCTTCTTCCAGCGGTGTAAGAAATCAACACCAAAGATGAAAATGTATTAATGTGAATGACATCATTAACTGAATGCAGAAGTCTTGTATCCATGTGGTGCAGGGGTCCCCAATCTTTTTGAGGCACCTTTGGAATACTGAGGGGGGGGGGTGAGCACCACCCCAAAATGGCTTTCAGGGGAGCAGAGCCAAACAAAAAATGGCTGCCTCAAGGAGGTAGAGCCAAACAGAATACCTCCCTCCTCACAGCCCCTGTGAAGAAGGAAATTTTGAAGAGAGAATGGAAGCACACACTGACTAAGGAAAGCCCAGCCCGCTTACCAAGCCTCTTCATCTTCCAGTGGAAACTCCTTCCTTTGAATAAGAGAAGCCAATAAACCCTGCCTAACAATGGCTCCATACAATTTCTGAAAAAACTCACTGGGTGCTGAGAGAAGTACTGGCCGGCACCGTGGTGCCCAGAGGTCATATCGCGGGGGATCGCAGTTCCCCCCGGGTGAGGTATGGGGGGCGGGGCACATGATAAAGCCCCGCCCCCTGCTTCCGGCCACCCCGCTTCCAGCCCTCATTCAGCCAGGAGGAGGCAGGAGAAGAGGGAGGGTAAGTTGCTTCCTCCCTGCCTCTCCCCACCCCTGCCTGCCTGGGGCCAGGGAGGGCCTTGGCGTCCACCGCCGGGCCCCTCATGGGGCTCGGCAGTGGAGCTGCAAGGCTGGCGGTGGCAGCCGGGACCGTTGGGGGTGGGGTGTGTGGCCTTATGACACACTTCCGGTGATGTCAGGGGGTGTGGCCTTATGACACACTTCCGGTGATGTCAGGGGGTGTGGCATATGCTAATGAGTTATGCCAATGAGTCCCCCTAGCTCTTTTTCTACAAAACGACCCCTGGTGGTGCTAATGGGTACCATATTTGGGTGATCTAGTACATTATTATCCTTCTTCCAAGGAACTCAGGGCGGTGTGCATTGTTTTTCCTACATAAGTGATCCTCACAACTGAAGTAGAGCAGGTGACGGGTGTATGACTGGCCTAAGGTCACCAGGGATGCTGCAGGGCTGAGTGAGGATTTCAGCCTGGGCCACTCAGATCCTAGTCCAGCCCTCTAACCACTCTACCGGACTGGTATAGAATTAATCTGCAGCTAATTCTGGTTTTTGCAAAGCACATGAGAAAAAGAGGGCGGAGGCGTGTGAAGCTGGTGGTTAACCATAGTTTCAACAAGCTATACTTAGTAGTATAGACTATGGTAGTATAGTAACTGTGAATCATTTAGTACAGTGCAAGTCTCTTGCCTGCTTAGAATGGCCTCTTGAATAATTCAGTTTTGCATAGTGGGTGGAAAGCCTTGAAAGGGGGGGGCTTCCTGAGCTCCTCAGGCAGGCTATTCCACCAGGTGGGGGGCACAGTGGAGAAGGGCACTTGTATGGGTGTTTGCTGGGTTGTCACCCGCAGAAGACCCTCATCAGAGGAGAAGACCCGAGGCCAAGAAGGACTTTGTATGTGATAGCTAATACCTTAAATTTGTCCCAGTAACTGATTTATTTCATTTATACCCATTTCTCCGCAATGGGGACACAACAATTGTTTGTATCATTCTCCTCTGTTTTTGTTTCTTCACAAGATCCCTGTGAGGTAGGCTTGGCTGTGCTCATGTGACTAGCCTGAGTTCACCTGGCAAGCTTCCGTATCAGAGTGGGGATTTGAACCTGGATGTCCAAGATCTTAGTTAACAAAAGGTGCTCCAAAAACAGCTGCCTTACAGACCACCTTAAAGGGCTTGATATACAGTGCAATTTCATGAGCTTGGTGCCACTACTAAGAAGGCCTTGAGAACAGATGGAGACAAAAAAAAACAACAGGTGGAGACCATTCTAACCACTTGGGAAGCAGCTCAGTGCAGAGCTGCTGATTGAAGGAGCGTAAATACTTCGGTTTCTAAAATATCCATGTGTTACAAGTAGAGCCCAAAGTACTTTCAAATAGGAATTCCCCACTGTTTCTCAGTCACCCAGTGGCTCACATGACTGAAAGGTGTCACACAGCAATGGTGAACACATAAAATGTCCAGGAGACAGACTGATGACATGTTCTTTACTTGTGACTTGGGGTATAAGGCAGTGACTGAAGTCTGTGCATAGCGAGAGTTGCCTACTCTGGACAGAAACATTCCTGGAGATTTGGAGAGCAGAGTTTGGGGAGGGAGCTCAGCAGGGAGGTAATGCCATGAAGGCTACCCTCTGAAGCAGCTGTTCCCTCCATGGAACTGATCTCTGTAGTCTAGAGTTCAGCTGTAATTCCAGGAGGAATCCAGGTGCCACCTGGAAGCTGGCAGCCTTACACTTGGCCCATTTCAGCCTGTTGCTTCCATACAGGCTGCCTTTGTAGGTCCCTCCTTTGGCCACAATGGAGTGGTGGTCCACAGAGGGTAAGAACATAAGAAGAGCCCTGTTGGATCAGACCAGTAGTCCATCTAGTCCAGCATCCTGTCTCACACAGTGGCCAACCAGTTCCCCCTCTGTCTCCATCTCCATCTTGCTGCTGTGGGTGAAGACGCTGTTTTCGATGTTGCCTTACTGACCCTTCCTCAATTTGTTTTAGTTTCTGGCTTCATATGTGTATCATTTTTAAGTTGATTTTGATGAGATGAGAAGAGATTGGATTTATACCCCGCCCTTCACTTGGAGTCTCAGAGCGGCTTACAAACTCCTTTCCCTTCCCCTCCCCACAACAGACACCCTGTGAGGTGGGTGGGGCTGAGAGAACTCTGACACAAACTGCTCTTTTTCAAGGACAGCTGTGCCAGAGCTTGTGACTGACCCAAGGTCACACCAGCAGGTGCAAGTGGAGGAGCGGGGAATCAAACCCGGTTCTCCCAGATTAGAGTCCGCACACTTAACCACTACACCAAACTGGCTCTCAATGGGTGCGTTCAGACGGAGGATTTACAACGATTAGGGTGACATTTCCAACCGGTGTACTTACGGGCATTCATACAGCGAACATCTGCCTCCTGTCCCTAACCGTTGTAAATCCCTTTAAACCGTTGCACTCTGCCACTAGGTCCCAACTGGTGGTAAACAGTGCGGGGGTTTGAGCATGCGCAAAAATCGCCATTCTCTGAATGGCTGCCTATGCGCATGCTCAAACTGTCCTTTAAAAAAAAAAAACCGCTGACGCCCGCAGCGTGTGAGCGGGCGTCCAACGGAGGGCTCCGCAAAATGGAGGGTAAGTGTGATCGCGTTTATGCCGGCAGAAACGCCCCGTCTGAACTTTGTCTTTAACTATTTGTCAACCTTAATTAGGCAGAAAGGTGGGATACAAATGTTTTAGAGCCCGAACTTTGCATGGGACCACATGGAATACAGTTGAGACTTGCACCAGGTGCTATTGTATTGTCCCAGTCTTGACAAAACATAAAACCTGGCGCTGTTTCTCCGGTGAGCATTTAGCTTGTACCGCTAGTGCTCTCCTGGATGTTTTCTTACTTAAAACTGCAAATTCTTCCCTCTTAAGTGTTTAGGTGGTGCTGATGGTGAATGTCATTGAGATGTGTGGTCCCCAAAGGGGCTTGTTGGAGTGGGTGATGAAGCTGATGCCTCCCCCTCACCTTAGCGCTATCATCACACTCGTGCCAGAAAAGCAACATTGATCTTGCAGTGGTCTGATTCAGCGATCATATAGCTTCCAGTTCACCGTAGCAATTTAAGGCTCCTTTTCACCCATCTGCAGGTATATGAAAGCCTGATCATAATTTTCCAGACCAAGATTTCTGTCACAGCTTGAGAACCCTTAAATCAAGGCTGCTCTGAGAAAAAAGAGGCCGTGGCAGAGATGCGCTGGTAACATTTCTGGTGAAATAATCTATCAGGGGAGAGAAAGAGCTTTTCTCTTTGTTGCTTTTGCTTTCTAAACAGAATGCCAACTTCTTTTCACCAAGCAAAGGCTGCTGGGCTGGGATTCTCTTCCCACTCAGCCATTTCTTGTCCTTTGAAAAAGTGGTTTTCCTTTTGTGTAACTTTTAATCGATTCCTACCACCTTAGTAGGAGCTGCGGTGGCTCAAATGGTTAAGACACTGAACTGCAGGCTGTGGAAGGTCAGTAGTTCAGCAGTTCGAGACCCGAGTGTGCCGCATGATGGAGTGAGCTCCCGTCTCTAGTTCCAGCTCCTGCCAACCTAGCAGTTCGAAAGCAAGAAATTGCAAGTAGATAAATAGGTACCACTTCGGTGGGAAGGTAACAGCGTTCCGTGCACCTTGGTATTTAGTCATGCCGGCCACATGACCACAGAAACGTCTTCGGACAGCGCTGGCTCTTCGGCTTTGAAACGGAGATGAGCACCGCAACCCTAGAGTCGGACTCAACTGACTTTCGAGCAAGGGAACCTTTACCTTTTGCCACCTTAGCAGGGCTTGTTTCTTGAACTAATAACAATAATTGTATGCTGTTAAGTCACACAACCAACTCATGGAAACTGTGTGGTTTTTAAAGCAAGAGACAAGCAGAGGTGGTTTGCCATTGCCTGCCTCTGTGTAGCATCCCTGGTCTTCCTTCGTGATCTCCCATCCAAGTACTAACCAGGGACGACTCTGCTTAACCTTCCAAGCTTGTAGCATCCCTGGTCTTCCTTCGTGATCTCCCATCCAAGTACTAACCATGGACGACTCTGCTTAACCTTTCAAGCTCTGTTGTGTGTGTCGGGAATGAGTAAAAATGGACTCATGTATTCCTTGGAATTCAATATGCCCAGCACGATTTCTTCATAGAGTTACTTCTTCTTACAATAAGAAAATTTATTTTGAATAGAGGATTGCAAGGCAGAATTCTGATACTGAACAAATTGTGTATTAATTTAACCTTTAGCACCTACTAATAATACATAAACTCTGTATGTGGCTGTTTTATTTAGCTTTTGTCACTAAGAACTATCTATGAATGTGTTTAACCACTTTAAAGAAAAAATCTATAACTAGTAGTTATCTCCAGGTCTCTCTCAAAGTCTCCACAAGACGAGTCTCCCTCAAGTTTTTGTTTGTTTGGTTTTCACAGCGCAGCTCCCATTCTTTGAAACTGCAGGGCACTAGACTTTTTTATAATGCAAAAAGTCTACCCTATGCATTTGTCCAAGTGGATTTCTATTTTTCCTCTTGATCTTACTAGCTGTTGCGGTATTTCAGATGAAATGCTCAATGGTCTCTTTCTTAGTATTAATATATGTATATATAATTGGAACTTCTATCATCAAACTTGCTTGAGAGCCATGTTACTTTAATAATGGAAAGGGAAAAAATACAAGCCATGCTGTACAATTTGGAACAGAGTTACACTCTTCCAAGTCTGTTGAAGTTAGTGGGCTTAGAAGGGTGTAACTCTGTTCAGGATTGCACAGATAGGGTATTACAAGACAGGAAATACAAGGAATGATACAGATACGGCACCGCAATTTTTCTTTCAATGTAAAAAAAAGTTACCTTGTTCAAAATCCTTCAATCCATACCTTTGGCTGATATGTATGACTGTTATGAAGTAGTAATTTCCCAAGTCACAATTCAGGGGAACCTGAAAATTTCTAGCAGCTAGTCCCAAATGTCTTAGATTAAGAATGCTTTATGCAGCCAAAAGGCTGGATATTGCAGTAGATTTCTACCAATGGAAGGTGACTGATTCTTCACCAATTCTCCCCTTCCACTACTGACCCCAAAGCTGTCCCTTGTTACCCAGGAGCAGCATTTTGGAGAATTTTTCAGGCTAGAGGAGGCAAGAAAGTCATGTTCCACTGATGAAAATCCCTTCCCCAAGAGAAACTACTGTTGGATCCAAGCCAAAATGTCATGATAACCTATCTACATAAGTGCCATCAAGTTGCAATCAACTTATGCCAACCCCAGCCATGGGCTTTCAAGGCAAGTGAGAAGCGGACATGATTTGCAGAGTCTTCCTTGGCAGTCTTTCATACAAATACCGAGCTTGAACTATACCATGCCACCTTCCTTCTGTGACAATCGAAGAACCCGCTATATTAGTGACAGAGCATCAGGGTAGTATGGGATTATTTGGGATATGATTAGGGGGTGGAGGAACAACTAGCGTTTCCTTTTTTTGCTGGTCTCCTCCATCACATTCAAAGATAACTTCTTTATTTCCTCATGGATATTTTTAAGAGAACTCAGTTACCTCAACATGGTTACAATAAAGCAGG
>NW_015165834.1:73979-106793 GCF_001447785.1 Gekko japonicus | reverse complement strand
CCTCATTAACTCTTTCGTTAACTTGGCTTGCCTTGCCTTTGGTTTATGCTCTGTGCCCTGTCAAAGTTAGGAATAGGATAAGTAAGCAAAACTGGGAAAACTGCAGAAGTGAAGCACCCTTCTTTGCATTCTTTATGACAGCTTCCTCCAGTAGGGAGCTCTGAATGAGAACTGTGCTGATGGTGAGTAGCATACACCTACATGCTGGGCCAATTTTTAAGAGAAGGAATGGGAGACTTTGAAAATTCTCTTGAAATTTCTTCCTAATATTTTACTCCCTCATCTGTTGAGTGCAAAGAACAGTGGCTTGTTACAAGTTTGCCTTTAAGTGCATTTAAGCGGCAGTCTGAGTTCATTTCACAGTGAATCTGCTTTTGAGTAAACTCCTACAACTTCCATTTGTGGTCCTGAAAACTATTCAATTTTTTATGCCATTATTACTAAAAGAGGCAATGACTGCCCCAGGGTCACCCAGCATGCTTTGTGTCTTAGTGGGCATTTGAACTTGGGTCTCCTAACCTGACACTAACCACTACATCTCTCTAGGTTTCTTGAATTCTGTGTTGCCGTAAGGCATGAGTGAGGAGTCTGTGCCATAGACGTGACCATTTAATTAGGATACTCCTGACTTCCAATATAATACTGTCCTCCATTCATAATGCAATGTTAGAGGCTCTGCCCATAACAGTAGAAAAATTAACATGTCTCATTGTTATGTTTTCTCCTTGCCCTTCCTCCAAGGAGCTCATAGTGACATATATGCTTCTCCCTTCCTCCATTTCATTGTTGCAATGACCCTTTGATATAAGTTTGGTGAGAGAGAGAGTGTAGAGATATGAACCTCCAGCCAGCTGTGAAACATGTCTCCTTTGTGTCTGAGAATCCTCTGAAATGAATCTCTAGAAGAGTGAACTCCTTGCGTGTGGTTGCACTGCAGACTCTGAGAGGCAGTGTGATGTAGTGGTCGGAGAGCCAGACTAAGATCTGAAAGCCCCATATTTGAATCCCTGCTCTGCTGTGGGTCACTTAGCCCAGTCTCTCTCTTTCAACCTAACCTATCTCATGGGTTGTTATAACGATAAATCAGAGGGAGAGAAAGATACTGTAAGCTGCTTTGGGTACCCATTGGGCAAGAAAGCAGGCCATAAATATCTAAATATACTCTGTGTGAAGAGAAGTGGAAACAGAGAAGAATATAGGGAGGAAGCAGCAAACATAGTGACTGAAAGGGGGAAAGGAGAACTGAGAGATAGGTGGTGCAGAAAAGGGCAGTGGAATGGGAAATGAGAAGAGAGGGGATGTAAGAGATAGGGTATTTGTATATGTGCCATGGGGTCTAGAGATAAGACCGGATGATTCGGCGGGGTAGGGCGGGGTATAAGTGGGAAAATAAATAAAAATTAAAAAATGATGAAAGATTAATAGAGAAAGAGAGGTGCCAAGCATATGGTGGAGCTGGGGGTTGGGGAGAAAGCGCTGTTGAGAGCTTCAAGGTGGTCAGCCATGTTGGTCTGAAGCAGTAGAACAAATTTAGAGTCCGGTGGCACCTTTAAAACCAACAAAGGTTTATTCAAGGTATGAGCTTTCGTGTGCATGCACGCTTTTTCAAATACTTTTTGTGTTTGAATATATAAAAATATATGTTTTTTACTGTAAGCTGCTTTGGGTACCCATTGGGGAAGAAAGCAGGCCATAAATATCTAAATATGTGTGAAGAGAAGTGGAAACAAAGCAGTATATAGGGAGGAAGCAGCAAACATAGTGACTGAAAGGAGGAAAGGAGAGGTGGTGCAGAAAAGGGCAGTGGAATGGGAAATGAGAAGAGAGGGGATGTAAGAGATAGGGTATTTGTATATGTGCCATGGGGTCTAGAGATAAGACCGGATGATTCGGCGGGGTAGGGCGGGGGATAAGTGGGAAAATAAATAAAAATTTTAAAATGATGAAAGATTAATAAAGAGAGGTGCCAAGCATATGGTGGAGCTGGGGGTTGGGAAGAAAGAGCTGCTGAGAGCTTCAAGGTGGTCAGCCATGTTGGTCTGAAGCAATAGAACAAATTTAGAGTCCAGTGGCACCTTTAAAACCAACAAAGGTTTATTCAAGGTCAAAGTATGAGCTTTCGTGTGCATGCACACTTTTTCAAATACTTTTTGTGTTTGAATATATGAAAATATATATTTTTAAAAGTGTGCATGCACACAAAAACTCATACCTTGAATAAACGTTTATTAGTCTTAAAGGTGCCACTGGAGTTCTTCTGTTGAGAGCTTGAGAGGCTGAGAGAATTGTGGCACAGTGTTCCACAGTCAAGAGAGCCCTGTGGGGGTATGCTTAGAGGGAAAGGGGGAAACTAAGGAATGAGTCAGCAGAGAGGTCTGTGAGTAGGGAAATTTCAGGAACGGGGTAACTGAAAGATGGATGAGGAAACCTGTGGGAGTGCTAAGAGTCGAGAACACAGGTTATGGGTTAGGTAGACTCAAAACAACACTGCGCACTAGAGGAAGGGGGGAAAGGGGTTAGCAGAGAGTAGGTTAAAATGAAACTGTGAGCCATGATCTTCTTCAGCGAGTCAGATATTAAAGTTTCCCTCAGAGTGATTTGTGTCCCCTTGTGGCTGGACTCCTTTAGCTCACCAACTCGAAGAAAGACTGGTCTGTTCACAATTTGTCAGGTTAAAAGGTGGCGACCCTACCATCTGCTCAGCGAGAGGATGGGGTTAGGGAATTCTGTTTGCTGCCTCTCGGTTTAGGGACGGGTAGTTACAGCTAGTGAAATGATGTTCGGGGTGGGACCTCTGTGGTTTGTCTCCTTAAAATGAACCAAGAGCCCTGAGAAAATGACCCAAACAATGTTGACATAACACAGAATATCCACCCACACAGCCAGGAAGTTCAGGATTAGTTTTGTAAGGCTGTACTAAATTAATCCTAGGTTACACATGCCCTGGAAAAACAAAATTCAGTTGTGGTGTGAGTGGGCATACTTTCTGTGGAAAACTAGGAGAAATGGATCTATTTGGTGTGAGGCTGATGCTCAATTAATGCAATGTTAGGTGATTAGGGTGTTTTACTGCCTAAAGTGTTGTTTGTGCAGACAATTTATGGTTTGTCAAACCTAAGTAGCCAATTACTTCAGTTTTGCCTTATTTTATAATCTGTATTCAGGACTGATAAGTTTTATTTTCCATATAAGAAAACTAAATAGACACAGGATTTTTTTTTTTTAACACTGGTGGTTTTTAAAAAGGAGAAATGTACATAGTTTCTATACGTTTGCTCTATACATTAAATTTCCATGCTAAAGATGCATTTTGCTTAAATGCTGTGACTGGTAAACTCTTCATGGCAAACTTATACTATGTGTATCAGTTGTGTGCATTCTATACTGAACAATTGTTTGCTATGATGAGCATTTAAAGGAGAGATTCTTGTTTTCAAAACATTTCAAGACATGCAGTGGACTTGTGCTAGCCTAGCCAGGTTGGTGTAGTGGTTAGGAGTGTGGACTCTAATCTGGGAGAACCAGGTTTGATTCCCCACTCCTCCACATGAAGCCAGCTGATGTGACCTTGGGTCAGTTCTAAGTTCTTGCAGAGCTGTTCTCTCAAGGACAGCTCTCGGGAGAGCTCTCTCATCCCCACCTACCTCACGGGCAGTGTTTCCTCTAAACTGAGTTAGTGTGAGCTAGCTCACAGTTTTTTAGCCTTTGGCTCACGCATTTTTGTCTTAGCTCAGGAAGGATGGCTCCAATGCCAACTAATTTATGCAGTAGCCAAATCGCTTGCTCACAACTTTACTGCCGGCAGCTCACAATGTAGAATTTTTGCTCACAAGACTCCGCAGCTTAGAGGGAGCATTGCTCATGGGGTGTTTGTTGTGGGGAGGGGAATGGAAAAGAGATTGTAAGCCGCCCTGAGACTCCTTCGGGGGTAGTAAAGGGTGAGGTATAAATCCACTCTCTTCTCTCTCTATGTGCAAGGAATTCACTGAATGTTTCCAGCCATACACTTTACACACACACTTTAGACCAGGAGTCTCCAACCTTTTTTGAACCAGTGGGCACCTTTGGAATTTTGACACAGGGTGGTGAATGCAACTGTAAAATGGCCGCCACAGGGGGTGGGGCCAGTCACAAATGTCATGGAATGAGGATGGGCATAAGTCTGATAGTAACTCTTCAGCATTTCAGGCAGAAGCTCTGTTCCACAAGATGCCTTTTAAAATGAACATAGTGTTTAAAAGTATTTTCTTGCATACACACAAAATAAATATACATACTCAGCTAGCTAAGAAACCCACATCTGGCAGTATCTGTCTTTATTTTGCCGGTATCTTCCCTGTTTATCCCTTCCTCCCATTGTGTAAAAACACTAGGTGGGCTCCAGGAAAGGTGTTGGTGGGCGCCATGGTTGGGGACCTTTGCTTTATACTGTGTAGATAACACAAACATAACTCTAGGGTTGCCAGGTCCCTTTCACCCACTGGCGGGGGGATGGGGGGAACATTCCAGGAGAGGGAAGTGACATCACCACTGTTTCAGGGGTTTGGGGGGGGATTTCTTCCCATCAGCCAGCCGGCCACTGGAGAGCAGGAGCCTGCAAAATCGGGGGATCCCCACTCCCACCAGACAAATGGCAACCCTACAATAACTCCCATGTTTCATTTGTCTGTGAATAGTCTCCTTCTAGTGTGTACAAGTGAATGGTAGAGGGTATAGGATTCCTCAATACACTGGGATTATTCCTAAACAAAACCACACCATTCTAAACCTATTGACTAGCCTGGATTTAGACAAGTGTCTCTCTGATTCGGGTTATATTGTAATTGCCAGAAACTTGGTGATCTGTTTTCCTTAAACCCATTTTTCATGATGTTTATGTTGCACGCATATTAACCTCCTCCTTCTTTTCTTTGCCCTATCAGATCTGCCTTTGAAGAGGAAATAGAAAACATCCCCTCACCTTTGTTTGAAGAGCATGCAAAATCAGCGCAATATGGCACAGCATAGCATTGTCGTGGGATTATTTGTAATGACTGTTTTATCCTTGCTGGATGACAGTTCAGCTTTCCTGTTAAATCAGCGTCTGAAAGGAAGGTTTCAAAGAGATCGCAGGAATATCCGTCCAAACATCATTCTCGTCCTCACAGATGATCAGGATGTAGAGCTTGGTAAGAGCTAAAGAGGTTTGCACAATGGTGAATGACAAATGTGCTTTCTTACTGGACCAGGAATTGTCCCTTTCAGGATTTCACTTTGATGGCTAATAGTATGAGTAAGAATCGATCTTCTCCACTAGTGCTAAAAAGGGCCTAAACAGAAAAAAGTCATCCAGATAGTTTGATATTTGTTTTTTAAATAAAACTTTTCCAGTCCCAAGTGTTTTTTTTTAAAAAAAATCCCTTTATATTTGAAGCAGTCAGGCATTCTGTAGTCTTTGGAAGAGGGAATTCAAGCCTGTCATATAGATTGACATCCATCAACCAACAAAGGGTTGTTACACCATGTTGGTTCATGCTGTAGTTTTGCCAACACTGCAGCCTACATTTTTCTAATGTCCATTTTCAGACCTTTGTTTGTATATTTAAAGAAGAGATAAAAAGGCAAAAGTATTATTAAAAAAATATGAAAAACATTCCGTAGAGTTGGAAGGAGATCTTAGAGAGAGCATTCTTTTTCTGAGTTTTGCTATTTTATTTATTTATTTATACTTTCGGCTTGTATCCCGCTCGAACCCCGAGGGGTCTCAGAGTGGCTTACACAATTATTTGTTCCCTAACTAAGGCCACAATCATGGGGGGGGGGGGGGCTTCCTACCAGCACCTGGCAGCGGGGCCTATTCATTGCTGATGTCTGGCTTTCTTTGGCGGCTTCAGACGTTTAATCATTTTAAAAATATCTTCTGGTGTTTCCTGCATAGCGGATGCAATTCTGGCATCAATAAATTTTGCCATCAAAACATGACCCTCATTTCTAATGTTGATAGTCTTGTTCACTAGCTGAGGACATAAGTGTTTAGAGGAGATGATAAATGCAGGCTTTTGACCTTGAGATAACAATATGAATTGTAAACAGAAATTTATTCTTCTGAGCCTGTTGACCAATGGACTTAGAAGGCTGTAACTCTGTTTAGGATGCCACCCTAAGTTGTTATATATTGGATTTTTTATAAGTCTTTGCAGAATAGTGTATGTAACATCATTTCTTCTATGAAGAGCGTTTCAGGTGGGTAGCTGTGTTGCTCTACAGTAGAAGACCAAGATTTGTGCAAGATTCGTGTCCACTAGCACCTTAAAGACCAACAAGATTTCCAGAGTATAAGCTTTCAAGAGTCAAAACTCCCTTCGTCATACTCTTGAAAGCTTATACCCTACAAAACTTACTGGCCTTTAAGGTGCGACTGGGTATAAATCAGTTTTTCTGTTACAGTTCAGTTTACTATGTGTTTCCTTTTCTGATTAGCAGAGGACAGTTGGTGTATTGCATCTCCATGTTTCTTCTACATATGCAAAGCCTCTTTCTCAGGATTGTGAAACCCTTGTTTTATCTTTAAATATATGTGTAAACAGAGTAATGCATCCCAAAACACGACAATAACTTTAATATAAAGACAAAAGGACAGGAGCTGGGAACTTGCAAGGTTGTACAAAGTCAAAAATAACTCCTTCCTCTCCAGCTCCTCAAAAAGAAAAAGTTATCTACAGCTGAGTGAGTGAGATGACAATTGCAAAATCAGCTGATATTAAAAAACGGGGGAAAGGACATTTATTTTAAAATATGTACACAGTGCCTTGGTTTACAAGGTGGCTGATATCATATCAAAAACAATTACAGTCACAAAAATATTATCTAGTCTTTTTGATATCTTGTTCCCAAACCAATTAGGGCTTTAAATGTCGCTAGTAATTTGAACTGTACCTAGAAGCAAATAGGAAGCCAGGTTGTGCTAATACTGTCAAGATATGATCTCCATAGTGGCACCCATCAAGAAATTTGTTCGCATACTTGGGCTGCACCAATTGAAAGTAATTCAAGCAACTGCACTTAGTGCTCTGGTAACAATAAAAAAGGGAGAAATCATGCAGAGACTGAGATGAAGGGTTATTATCATAGACTGTGATGCATTCATGTAAGCATAAGAAATTAATGCTTGTTGAATACATTTATTTGTGTATGTATTTATTAGATTTTTAAAGTTACCACTCACCCAGAAGATCTTGCGGCAATGTATAACATTTAAACAACATCTTTTAAAAAAATCTTTGAAAACAACAGAATCAGATAATGCATATAAAATTAAGATAAATGGCTCAGCACTATACCACTGTCAACCAGCTAACGTTACACATAGCGACCCAGAAGAGGAATCATACTTAGTGATGATTGTGCAGTGTTGTGGATGTTGTGAGTTATTATTTGTAGGTTCAAACAATTTTAATAATTGGCTGCTCTGTACATATTGTTAGTAGTTAAACATGGACACCGTTTTATTTTTGGCAGAATTTTTTCTGTCCTATATGTGCAAAAAACATAAATCAAGGATGTTTTTTTCTTTTTCTTCATGAGCATTAAAATTAAAATTTCCATGTTTGACACACATTCATGCAAGAAAACCCAAAGCAGCAGTATTAGCCTTCCACAGGGACAGCTACCATTACAAATAAAAAAATAACAAACAATGACTGTGTTGCAGTGTTTTTGCTAATGATTCCATTTTGAATCAGTCCTTCTGTCAAGTAGTACTATTCTAGTTTTCCTTTGGGCTCATAAAATGACTAGAGCATTTATCTCACTGCAGTAGAGTAGGAATTTAAAACCTTAGTTTAAAATGAGTCAAGGTTAGGTAAGGATTTTCATCAGCTATTTTGGTGAGAACATTGTGTTTTCCAAAGCTAGACAGACCCATTTCAATAATGCATGTACCAAAAAGCTGTGCACATTATCTTGGAGTCTCCTGTGACTAAAACCCAGAGGGTGGTCCTTAAAAATTTATCCTTTATCTGTTTTACGCCAGCCTGCTTGTCTCTGATGCAATTGTTGATGTCCTTTGGGTGGCACATTCACTTGCTCTGTTGTCTCTTTCCAATTTCAAGCCCAATGGCCCACGTGTCCACACAAATTAAGATCTGATCAGAGAAAATGCATTTCCTGACACTGGGGAGGATTTGTGTTTGTCAGGTCCCTTGAGAAGATCTGTGAGATCACATCGAAATAAGAACTCTCCTTAAAGTGGCTTTAGGGCTGGCATGTCCAACTTTATCTGTCAAAAATGAACAAGTTGAGTTAAAACATGAAGATGAATGCTAGCAGTTTGGGTGGCTATCAAGAAGAAGTGAGCTTTTGGAAGAGCTTGTTTCTACTTCGCCATTGTAGATAAAATGAATATTTATTGGAGTGCATGGGTAAGAGACTCATGGGCTACAGTTTGGTGTAGTGGTTAAGTGTGTGGACTCTAATCTGGGAGAACCGGGTTTGATTCCCCACTCCTCCACTTGCAGCTGCTGGATGACCTTGGGCAAGCCATAGTTCTGTCAGAGCTGTTCTCTCAGGAGCAGTTCTGGAAAGAGCTCTCTCAGCCCCACCTACCTCACAGGGTGTCTGTTGTAGGGAGGGTAAGGGTAAGGAGTTTATAAGCCACTCTGAGACTCTGAGTGAAGGGTGGGGTATAAATCCAATTTCCTCCTCCTCCTGCTCCTCCTCTTCTTCGTCTTTGGATTTAAAAGGGTGTCATACCAGGAAAAGTTGAAAGTAGCAGGAAAAGACCCAACATAAGATGGACTGGGTCAATCAAGGAAGCCCCGGCCCTCAGTTTGCAAGACCTGTGCAAGGCTATTAAACAACAGGACGTTTTGAAGAACATTAATTCATAGGGTCACCATATGTCAGAAGCAACTTGATGGCACTTAGCATACACACAACTCTTTTTAAGATTACACTGTGTTGTTACCTCAAGCTCTTTCAAAAATCTATATCCTTTCAATTTATAGATTTAAGAAATCTTATACCTTGAATAAAAATGTCTTGGCCTTAAAGGTGCCACTGGACTCAAACGTCTTTCAATTTATAGTTATATCAAAGATTTTGTCATATACTAAGGAGTTTATAGTCTCAAAGCACCAGTCTTCTAGTTTCAGAGGCTTTAAAAGCAGGAACAAAAATCTGGGGAATTTGTTTCTTGGAAACGCAAATAAGATTTTAATCTGGATTCCTATGTCCAAGGATATCTATTTTCACTGATGTAAACAAATATGGAAAGAACATGTATAACTGTTCTGAGTTATGGACCTCAAAATACCAGATGGACTCTTTCACAATGGTATTTCTCCTTGCTTGTATTTACGTAACTGATGAACAGAAGTAGCTGAGTAGAAAATAACATAAGTGCCCTGCTGGATCAGACCAGTGGTCCATCTAGTCCAGCATCCTGTCTCACACAATGGCCCACCAGTTCCTCTGGGGAGCCAACAACGGCACAGAGGCTGAGACCTTCCTATGGTGATGCCTCCTGGCATGGGGATTCGTAGGCTTAGTAACTCTGGATGTAGAGGTTCCCGTCAGTCACCATGGCTAGAAGCCAGTGATAGACCTATCCTCCATTAATCTCTCTAATGCCCTTTTAAATCTGTTTATTCCCGTAGTTATCACTCCATCCTCTGGTAGTGAAATGTAAGGAGAAATCCTGGTTGGAAAGGGCTCCTTCCTCCCAAGGATTTCATGTATAGTTGACTAGTACTACTGCATCTTCTTTTTAAAGTCTTTTAACAGTTGGTTCCACTCCCCAACTATTCTGGTGAGGAGGACATATGCAGCCTGATGTGACCATAATTATCAGAAGTAAGCTAGCTGGTTTCACTGGGATTTGCTTCCAAATAAGTATGCATAGTCATGCAACTTTAATCTGCCTTCCTTTAACCAACTGTGTCTTGTCAATAGCAACCAAGAAAAAGAGCCAGTTTGGTGTAGTGGTTAAGTGTGCGGACTCTAATCTGGGAGAACCGGGTTTGATTCCCCACTCCTCCACTTGCACCTGCTGATGTGACCTTGGGTCAGTCACAAGCTCTGGCACAGCCGTCCTTGAAAAAGAGCAGTTTGTGTCAGAGTTCTCTCAGCCCCACCCACCTCACAGGGTGTCTGTTGTGGGGAGGGGAAGGGAGAGGAGTTTGTAAGCCGCTCTGAGACTCCAAGTGAAGGGCGGGGTATAAATCCAATCTCTTCTTCTTCTTCTTCTTCTTCTTTGTGGAAGCCTGTTAAATAGTTGAAGATCAAGTCCTTCCTCTGCTTACTTATGTATCAGTGTAGAGTTGTTAGAAGTTTCTTGAAAAAAATGCCTGAAGATACTTAGAAAAACAAAAATGTAAAACATGGAAACTAATAGATACATTATAAATAAGTAAAATCACATGCCTTAAAGCCTGGTTAGCCTTGAGGTTGCTGTCTTTGTTTTAAAAAAGGGCTAATAAGGGATCAATTTCTCCAGCTATTGTGTTTTTGCTATTGCAAAACTCGATGTCATAGAATTTCTATGGGTTGCCAATTGGAAGGGGAGATGTCCTACCCCATCATAGAGCTTAATTACTGGAAATGGGCTGTTGAAGCTTTTCATGGTATGATGAACCCCCGTATCTGCTCAACTGTCTGGTAGATATTTCCCACCAAACTTCAGTTTCCCTCAGTGACTAAGTTGTCCTACAGTAGCATGTATATCTTTTCTATTGATATAAGCTTGAAACTGTCCCACACTTTGTTTAGATATTGGTTTAGGCTTTAGACCCAGTACAGTAACTTGAGGGAAAGATAGGAGATGTCCTGTTTTATAAACCCTTGTGAAAAGGCACTTGAGGCAAATTAACTTTCAAAAACAGAATAAAGATTTTATTAAACAGGCAGGGAATGTATGTATAATAGGAATAGTCAAGGTTTTGAGATTGCTGAGGTTAAAACTTTCTAATATATACAGAGTTGAATTCTTAGAACATTCAAGAGAGTATATTTGTAGTATCAGTTTTCTAATTCTTTGAGAGGTACTTTGTGTAGTATATTTCAGCACTAACATAGTTCTTATTAATGTTTCTTCTGGAGGACAGCATTTGCTTAAAGTTTCTAGATTTCTTCCTTTGGAGTTCTAGGTTTTCCTTTAGATATTAGAGCTTTTCACTAACTGAAATGTCTAAACTTCTCCCCTTTATCACAGACCAGGGTTCTTTTCCCAACACCTTTCACTGGCAGGAAGTTATTCTCCATGTCCCTAAGAAGCAATAGCTCCTTTAACTATTTGGCTTGTATGGAAGTTCACTCTAACTACCCAGAACTTCTGCCAAATCCTTCTCCAGTATCCTTTGTCTGTATAAGGCTGTTCTGTAGCTTTCCTGACTGAGAATCTAAATTCTCCCTCAGAGCAGTTTTAATATATTTAAGACAATGGGGTTTCTCTTCTTCTCTCTGTAGAAGTACTTTTCTGACTATTGCTGTCAGAAAACACTGACTCCCAAATATCTCTTCCCTCAGAAGCCAAACCCTCTGACTGCTGATCCAGAAATTAGTTTTCAGACCTATTCCAAGGGACTCCCTATCCTAGCAGGTGTTGTCTTTGTATGAAGTACTGTGTTGAAACTGTTGCCCATGTCCTCCTCCAGTGCCCTCTCTATTTGGCGTCCCGTCAGGATCTTCTATATCCCATATAAGGCCAATTTTTAGAGACACCTGATGATTTTAAACTCCTTTTCTTGCTCGATAATCCAGATACAGAAATAACTGAAATAGTAGCAAAGTTTCTCTGCAGTGCCATGGTCCTATGGCCTGATAAGTGATATTATGAATTAGGTTTTATTATGATGTTACTCTGTGATGTTACTCTGCAATTTTAATTTTACTCTGCATGATTTTGTATTTAGATTACTGTATCTTTATTTATATGCCAATAAAAGGCTTTGGATTTGGAGTTTTCAGACCAAGACCAAAAGTGTCTCAAAAGGTGAAAGACCAAAGGGCAAAAGACCTCTTTTCCCTCCAGATCAGCTATTGTATTTCCTCTCTCAGCTGGTGTTGGTCAATCAGAGAGCAAGTAGAGCAGCCAATCACATAAACTCTTCTTTCCGGGGTAGATTAACTCATGAACACCCTGACTCTCTGACACAAGCAGCATTTTAAAAGCCTGCTTTTCTGTGCAGTCTGTCACACATGGCATGAAGTGAAATGGCATCACCTAATAATTGCTTGCAGATCAAACTGATATTAAAGGGAAAACTGGAGGGAGCAGCTTAAAAGTCAGCAACCAGTCCTGTATTATAAAAGAGATGCCTGAATAGCCTCCAAACATATTTTCAATGAAAAGCAGCCACAGAAAGCTATCAGGTTTAGCAACAACGCAGTGGCACATGAGCTGCCATTAGGTCTTGAAACTGTTTGCCCTCAACTGACCCTCCAAGGAAAGAGATGCTGTCACTTGCAGTGAAGGAAGCAGCTAAGGGGTTCAATAACAAACAGGCCAATGTAGGGAAGGAAAGAGGTTAAATATTTCACCTACCAGTCTCCATTCCTAATAATGACCTCTCAGGCCACATTTCAGGGTTTTTTAAAAAAATTGTGATTGTTCACAAATCTCTTTTGCAATATCTAGTTTGGCCCACTCTGTTTTTAATAATTTGATCACCAGGAAAGGGTCATTATCCAATTCCTTTCTCTGCTTTTATCCAATTTCTTTTTCGGTTGTTCATCCTATGACTTATGTATTGGTTTAAGGCACTTGTTAGTCACTTCTCAAAACAGACTGCCTTAACATTGATGTTTCGTGTACTATTGGATTTCCATCATCACAATCTTAATTGTTCTTAAGGTTGCCAACAGGCTTGGCGAAAAATGTCCCCTCACCCTTAGTAACTACAAAATGGCTGCCAAAGGAGGTGGAAGCAACCACAAAATGTCAGAGAGTGTGGTCATGCATAAATAGCAATTCTTCAACATTTCAGACAGAAGCTTTGCTTAACAGAATGCCTTTTAAAATGAACACATTGTTTAAAAAGTATTTTTTTTACTTTCAGTCACTCAGTGAAGATCCTTGTGTTGTGATGGCAGCTGCTGCCAAAGTAGGGTTGTCAGCCCACCATTGGAGGTGGGGGATCCCCCAGGCTCTGCCCCACACTGATCAGCTTGCCAGCAGGGGGACTTACCAAGAGCAGGACAGAGGCCCAGGCTACATCACCGGCAATGTGGTGATGTCACTTCCAGCATGTACAGGAAGTAACATTGTCATGTTGGCAATGTCCAGGTGACAGTTTGGTATTTGGGCAAAAACTCTATGGTAGAAGCTATTTTTTTACCACAGAGTTTTTGCCCAAATCCCAGTGTGATGACATCACTTGCAGTACATGCCAGAAGTGATGTCACATGTTGCTGGCAATCTAGGATGGTACTCCCTCCTACTCCAGGTAAGATCCCCCTTCCCATCCCCCACTGGTTGCCAGGAGGGACCTGGCAACCCTATGCCAAAGCAATATTTTTTAAAATCTTCATAGCCAATCAGAAGCTCCGCTGGGCAATAGTCCCACCCAGTGTTCCCTCTAAGCTGAATTACTGTAAGCTAGCTCACTGTGTTTTAGCCTTTGGCTCACACATTTTTATCTTTGCTCAGGAAGGATGGCTCCAGAATAAATTAATTTATGCAGTAGCCAAATGGGTCACTCACAACTTTAATGCCAGTAGCTCACAAAGTAGAGTTTTTGCTCACAAGCAGGACTATTTTTGGGCAGTAATGCAGAGGAACGGAGTTCTGGCTGGCTTCAGAGTTGGCCACGCCCACTACAGCCAAGACCTCTGCATGTGTGGCTACAGAGGGAAGGCCTGGGGAGTGACCCCCCAGCAACTCTGAGGCAGGCGGGCCAGGAAGGGCCCTGGAAGGATCGGGGAGGTATTTAAATGCCTCCCTGTGCCTTCCCTGGCCTGTCCAAGGGCCGGCTTGCCCGGGCAAGCCAAGGAAAGGCAGTTTAAATTGCCTTCCCTTCCCTCCAAGGGCTGGCTTGTCCGGGCTCCCCGCAGCTGCGGGGCACCCGGGCAAACCAAGGGAAGGCATGGGGTGTGACTTAATGGGGGTGCACTGTCAGGGGTGTGGCCTAATATGCTAATGAGTTTCAGCTGTTGGGTCTGGCCTATTATGCTAATGAGTTCCTGCTGGGCTTTTTCTACAAAAAAAAAGAGCCCTGCTCACAAGACTCCACAGCTTAGAGGGAGCATTGGTCCCACCTGGCCCTGCCCACTTTCTAAAAATATTTGGTGAGTGCCAAGAAAGATATGGGTGGACACCATGGTGCCCGCAGGCATATTGGAGACCCCCCCTCCCATGGGAGGGCATTAGGCTCACTTCCAAGTGATCACCCAGAAGTGATGTCACCATGTCAGAGACATTCCTCGTGTTCTATGCTTCAAAAGCTCTGGACTGTAGCACTTCAAACTGTAGGTGGGGGCTCACATGATTGAATGTTTCCCCCATATGGAAACAAAGCGTGTTAGGGAGAAAGGAAGGTTCTTTCTTTCTTTCGTGTGTGTGTATGTATGTATGTATTATGAAGTATTCAGTCACCTGTAGTGTGAACAGGTACAGCCTCATCACAAATTTAGCCCCTCACAAATTTAGTGAGAACTGTGTATGTGTGTGTGTATGTATGTATGTAGTATTCAGTCACCTGTAGTGAACAAGTACAGCGTTATCACAAATTTAGTCCCTCACAAATTTAGTGAGAAGTAGGCTGAAGTTAGCTTGGTTAATAGTTTCACATTGGTTACTTATGGGAAGAGGTTTGTAGTGCAGTCCTAAGCAGAGTTATACCATTTTAAATCCACTTCAGCAAATGGATTTAGAAGGATGTGAATCTGTTTAGGACTCCACTATTAACCGCCAAGCAGATCCCTAGTCATCAGCTAATTTTGCTATTCCTTTTGCTTCTGGGCCCAGAAGTTACACGTTTCTGATCCTTACTGTAGATGTTTTATATGTACAAAAGAAATTGAAGTAGGTTGTTCATTCATATGTTTATTCAGGAAGTAGAAATGGGGCATGAAAGATTCATATTCAGTCTTAATGCAGAGGTTGCACTAGTACCTTTTAAAAAGCAAATTAAAGGAGAACCTGGATGACAATATATGCACTGAAAATGTTCAAGTGGAGTGTCAACTATTGATGACAATCCTATAATTGCATTTTTCAGAGAGAGTGAGCTGACTTGCCCACATACAGTTGCCACCTCTCAAATTTTTGTTAATACACAAAAAGACTGACTTCAGACTTTAATTCATCCTCTTCAATACCTGGAGGTGCGAGACCTGGCATTAATTGTATGATCATCACTAGTAATAAAATGCTAGGTGGTGAAAATTCAATATTGCTTCTACAAAAGGGTCAATACGTGTTAAAACTTAGTGTAATTTGGCACAACTTTGTGATAAATGTATAATGTGTTGTTGAAGGTTTTCACGGCTGGAATTCATTAGTTGCTGTAGATGTAGATTCTCCGGGTTGTGTGGCCATGGTGTTGGCATTGTAGAACCTAGATTCTACAATGCCAAGACCACGGCCACACAACCTGGAAAATTTACAGCAACAAATTTATTATGCACAGCAATGTCTTTCTTTGCATAGACATTTTTTGGTTCTACCTATTTGGTCTTTTCACTACTTGTATTTCAAATATTAAAACATGCTTTAAGAACATAAACCATTCAGCATGGGAAATTATTTTGCAATATTACATTGGAGTCTTTTTTTATCTGATGGTAAATATACTGTCCTATGCAAAATGTTTTACCGTCATCTTCACTTACACAATCTGGTGAGGCAGGCCATTAATATTCTCATGTTTCATTGTGCAGACTGGGAAAAGATTGAGAACATTTGATTTGCCCAGGGCTACCCCGGGAGCCTCTTCTTGAACTCATATTGAACTTATGTCTCCCAGCCCTACATCCAGTATATTCCATTGCACCATACTATTTGAGAAAGTTGACAAGTTACCTGTATGGTGCACCAAATAACGAGTTCCTCTTTTCAATTATTATAATGATTGATTCTATTGCACATCATAACTGTTGGCAAGTGCAAGTATTAATAAAACAATAATTTCAGAGGGTAAATGAGTTGGTCTGCAGTAAAACAGTTAGATTAAAGTCCAGTATCACCTTAGCAACCCACAAGACATTCAGAGTATAAGCTTTCAAGAGATTGATGAAGGGAGCTCTGACAGTTGAAGGCTTGGTGGCGGAAAGTGCCGCCAAGTCACAGCTGATTTATAACCCGTAGGGTTTTCAGGGCAAGAGATGCTCAAATGTGGTTTGCCATTGTCTGCCTTCATGTCGTCAGGACCCTGGACCTCCTTGGTGGTCTCTCATCCAAATACTGACCAGGGCTGACCCTGCTTAGCTTCCAAGAACCGATGAGATCAGACTACTAGCCCATGCTATCCAGGTCAGGGTGCTGAAAGCTTATACCCTGAAAATCTTGTTGGTTTCTAAGATGCTGCTGGACAAAGTTTGAGTCCAGTGGCACCTTTAAAACCAAGAAAGTTTAATTCTGAGTATAAAGTTTCATGTGCGTGCACACTTCATCAGATACCTTCATCAGTGTGCATGCACATAAAAGCTTATACCAAGAATTAAATTTTCTTGGTCTTAAAGGTGCAACTGGATTCAAACTGTGTTCTCTTGCTTCAGACCAACACGGCTGCCTACCTGAATCTATGCTACTGGACAGGAATCTAAGTAAAATAATAGTGTGGGAAATTATAATTCTGTGGAGGAGCCATACTAAAATTGTTCTGGGTGTCTGAAATTGGTATTGGGTGTAGACCCTCCCAAGAACATCAGTTGTCTTTTAAAACCCCGCTTTCTTGTCTTTAGTACTGCACAGAAATGGGAGACTACTGTTCATATCTCAAATATAAGGGAGAGCTTAGAAGGATTTTATTTATGACATCATTATTCCACCCTTCTTCTGAGGAGCCCAGAGTAGCATACATTCTTCCACCAGCAGAATGTAAATTTACTGTCTATGCGATCTTACTGCAGCCCACTGATTTCCATAAAATGTTACAGGGTATAGAGGATCTTGAGGAACTTTACACAAGGTGGGTTTCAGGGAGAAGGGTGAATCAGCAGAAATTGCATCTCCCCTTCCATTAGTGGATCATATGTTGAGAAAGCAGGGGTCACTTTAAGTTGGGTGGATGAACCAAGGAGCCCCCTTCTCTACTCCTCAACACAATGCCTCCTTTCCACCTACCCTGATTACCCCATGGATGGCTAGGGGTTTGGTAAACCACTGCCACTATCTGGCTCTTTATCTGAAAGGGACCTAGGTCACACACACCCCTCCCCCTTCATTCCATCAACCACTTGGATAGTGTGTGAATCTGAGTCATAGAAGGTTTCGAGCTGAGGCTTAAAAAGTTGCATTAGAGTGCAAAAGCCAAAAAGGATGAAAACCTGTGAGGAAATCCACACAGCTTACCCAACCTCCTGTATGAAGGCACACATCTCATTGGCAGCAACACACCAGACTTCCTGGAATGAGAGAATTGTAGATTTTCCAAAGTCCTGGCCCCTCTGCCCAAAACTGGAGTGTACCTGGTCTGCCCAAAACTGGAGTATCATGGCTACTTGATAGTGGCTCATATGTCAGAGAGGGATGCTGTGGGTATCTGAGCAGGTCATCTGTCAAGGAAAGGTCATAGAAGCCCAGAAAAATCAGTGACAGGTTAGAAGGAATTATAATGAATCTATGCCCCTGATGGGGTCTTTATGCCCCTGATTCTTGATAGAAGGTAGATAAGACTAAGAGGCAATGGCTAGCCCAGGGTTTTTTAGTGTGCTGATCCCAGTTCTCCCAAGTCTGACAGTGTAAAGCATTCTAACACCCTGGTTATACAGTGCAGTGAATCAAAGCAGGTATACTCAGTATCATTTTCAGGTCTATTCAATGGAGTTTACTCCCCGGAAAGCATTTGTAGGATTACACTGTTGGTGCCCTATATGTTTGTTGCCCCCCCCAAAAAAAAGTCTAATGGAAGACTGGGTTCCTCCATGTAAGCCAATGCATAACATCAGTGAAGTACTGCAGTGCCTGAATGTAAAAGCCACACGCTTCTAGTCTACAAATGCCTTAGTTGTTGCTGTGATTTGTAATTGGAGATTGCTTTCCCGAATAAGATGCTGACATTTTTCAAAGGAGCAGTACATTGAAATATAACCGATGACAGTCTAGAAGGCTTTTCCTGCTCCAAAGACAGATGTTTTGCTTAGATTGCAGTGACCGATTAACACAAAGCGATGTTCTACAAAAGAGAAGAATCCAGTTTGTTTTTTTTCTTTTGCATTTCAAAGTTTGTGTTGGGAGGCAGTACAAAGGAAACAAGTTTTTGTTGGATGAGTTAACATTGCTTTAAAATATTTAAAACTGGCCTATTTAAGGTTGCACGGAAAGGGTATCTTGGATTTTTTTTTTTACCTTCCAGTGACCTGTCATTCCATGTTAGCTCTTATACTGTGGAAGTAAATTAGATCATATGTTTCTGTATTAAAGACTGTTGATATATAGGGTCTTGTCACTGCAGTGGTTTTATTAAAGGAGGTTAGTGTACCCATGGGGAGACTTAACATGTAGTGTTATTTCTGCACAGATGCCTCTGTCATTTAAAGGGGTGGTAAAAATTGTGTTTTAATAGCAGAATGACGAAACATTGATTCATCCGGGGTTATTTTGGAGGGAGGGCTCATTTCTTAAGCCTGAGAGGGGAAAGCAAAGATCTACCATATTCCGACTGCCTGCAGCTAAAAAAAAGTCTACCAATGGTTGGTGCATTTTTGAAAGGGGAGGAAAGTTGGCATTAGAGGAAATGAAAGTGCCAGCCAACATACTGTCTGTTGAACTTGCAAAGTAGGGGTTCGCATTTATGTTGTTCTTCAAGTTACTTGCTTTTCTAGATGTCAGTCTTGGAATTGAGATGTTCTAAACGGATAACACTGATTCTTTTGGGAATAGGGTTGCTGTTTCAGCATTTTCCATTACTGAAGAATAGATATCTGGGCTACTTCTGTTATTGGTTCACTGACTGAAGAAACCATAGTTGTATCAGATGTCAGCACTGAGTATAGGGTAGAGTTAACTCACTTTCCCTGGAGCACTGCTGGCAATAGTGGCCTGTATCCAGCTACACATCCTGAAGATGTAAGGAGGGCAATTTCTACTGCCCGCTGACCCCCAGGATAAAAATTGCGGGGGGGATCAGTGGGCTGCAACTTCTTCAAGTTTTTTAAGCCTCACTGGGGTAGATCCAGCCACTCTGCTCAGCACTAAAGCCTTCTTCCAACCTAAGGAGTCTTCCTTCAACTTAAGTGGTTCTTTCGCCAGTGGAAGAACTTAAGTTGGAGGAAGTTTTCCTAGACTGAAGGAAGGGTTCAGACTTTGTTCAGTGAAGCAATTGGACCCAACCAGGTTTTCAACTAGTGAAAAAAGAAAGAGAAGGTTTCATTTGACCACAAAAAAGTATTTGATAAGGGCCATAAGAACTGAATGGATAAAAAGTCATGTTGGCCTATTTTTAACCAGTATCATGGTTGCCTCTTCTTCTCTCATTCATCCTTGTAACATCCTCATGAAATAACTAATTAACACATCATTCAGTGTGTACAAAAACAACATTAAAAAGACTGTAAATGAAATTACTAGAACACTGTGTCAAGAAGGAAGCAGCTGGGGGAAAAATCCTGTATAATTCCCTACTAATGCAACACATTTTAAAACATCAATGTAGTAGTTAAAGAGCAGCTGTTGAAACTGTATGCATGCCTCCTTGAGTTCTACAGAAAGGTATGATATAGACTCATAGAACCATAGAGTTGGAGGGGACCTCCAGGGTAATCTAGTCCAACCCCCTGCACAATGCAGGAAGTTCACAAATACCTCCCCCCCCCCGTGACTCCTGTTCCATGCCCAGAAGATAACAAAAAAACATCCAGGATCTCTAGCTAAAGTGGCCTGGAGAAAAATTGCTTCCTGAACCCAAAGTGGTAATTAGCATTTTCCTGGGCGTGTAAGAAAGGGCCACAAGAACTAAGCACTGATGCAACGCTTCCTGCCTTGCCTCTCATTTATAAATGAATAAATAAAGAAGGGAAGTGTCCTGATGTGAGTCTTGCAAGCATTCTAGTGTGTAGCTCACAGTCCTCAAAGGTATAAACAGCATAGCTGCTAACCAGGCTCAGGTGGGCACACTGTTCTTTAAAAACCTAACAATTAAAAACTTGGGTAAAACAAAATAGACAAGGCAAGTGAGAGAGCAGAATGACAAATTCCTGGAGGCCTTGTGGCCTATGGAACATGAGCGTGAGCCAGTGTGGTTCAGCCGTTCGAGTGGTCTGAGTAGGGTCTGGGACACCTAAGTTTGAGTTCTCTGCCATGGAAGCTTGTTGGGTGACTTTGGGCCAGTCACTCTCTTGGCCTCACCTGCCTCACAGGTTTGCTGGAAGGGTAATGGAGGGGAGAATGATGTTGAAAGCTTTTGGTCCCCACTGGGAAGAAGAGAGCATAAATAAACGACAATACTATTTGGGTTGGGTCTGTGAAGGAGGCCAGAGGGCATCTTTGTCTCTTGGGTCCTGAGACCAGAAGGCACTTTCTGCTGCATCTCTGCATTGTTTGTAGGCTGGCTGTCTGGAGACAACTGACAAGGTTTCCATGTCTCTGAGGAAGCAAATACCGAGAGTTGTTATAGTTTAGTGGCCAGTAATGTCCACCAGGGCTCTTCACATCAGCCTATCTGGATGTGGGCAAGACATTTTCTGTCAGCCTCAGCCTATCCACAATAATGGGTATGATATTAATCTACTTGACAGAATTATTGTAAGGAGCACTAAAGGATATGCATGTAATATTTTGACCAATCTAAACTGTTACATGAGTGCTTAAGTTTGTAGACATCACAAAATCACTCCAGAACTGTTTTATGTTTAGTGGGAGGTAGCCAATTTAGGCTAGCTCTATCATCAGTCTTTCTAATGCATTTGTACTCTTGCCTTCCACCAATTTATCCTCAGAACAACCCGATAAAGCAGTTTAGACTGATAGGGAGACTAACTAGCCCAAGGTCACCCAGCCAACTTCATGGTACACTGGACATCTGAACCTGCGTTTCCCAGATATTTGTTCAGCGTTCTAACCTCTATACCACCCAGTCTCTTAAGCAAAGTGTGATTTGACATAACATCTGAAAACTTATTCAGATAGCGATATTAGCTAGCTGCATAATAACTGTGTTTTCTGAAGGTTTCTGATGCACAAGCAGACCTTGCAATTATTCTACCAGACAGATCAGATTGGCATGGTGGGTAGTGAGGGAGTTTCCATGCACAAGGGTGAAAGCAACTCTTCTGTCAATCAGATTTGACATGCAGTGGTAAAACCTAACATGGTCAGAATTATTTAAATCACAAATGTTTCCCCCCTTTTCTTCGTAGAAAAAAATTATCACCATAAATAGCTTGAGGGAGACTCCAAGGTGATTTAAAACCATATGAGATTGCTCACAGCCCACCATGCACTGGATCCATTTAAGCAACAGTGTTTATATGCCAGTCCTGCAGTACAATGATAACAAGATATTCCTTCACAGCTGGAAAATGTAGTACTCTCAACCTGCTCCGTTAGACCCTTTGATGTGGCCTATTGTTACTTGACTTATCTATGGAGAGGTACAATAACTACTTCTTACATCTCCTGGCTGTCTCATCTCTCTTAGGATCTAGGCAGAGATGCCCTTTTTATCACAGTGTTGCCCAGAGCAACACAGGTAACTGAGCTCTCTTTGACCTTTGCTAACTTTGAACTGCTGATGGAGAGATCAAAGAAAATCATGTAGCCCTAAGCCTGCTGGATGTCCTTTAATGCAAACCTCTTGCCTTGAAAAGATGTCATTATAAGTTTTACTCATGTTAAATCTCATTGTATTTTAGCCTGAGGCTGCCCTCCCATTGGACAGCTAAGCACAGGTATAGGGGGCTTGTAGGCATGCAGGTGTGTTGCTTGGTGCCCTTCAAACATGAAAGGCGGTGAATAGATGGTTTGCAGCAATTTGACCTTCTGACTAATAGAGATTTCAGAGAGATCTTTTTTTCTCTTTGTTTAATTCTTAAATGTATAACACACCTTCTGTTGAACCCGAGGAGGCGTGCCTATGTGTAATATTCAGAAGTCCATTTTTTATTATAGTTTCAGCTGGGTACCCAAATATGGAGGAGTTCCAGGCCAGGTTTTACTTAGGGCTCAGGGTAAAGTGGCTTGGCAGGCTGCTGTGGAAGCCTCTGGTAAGTCTTGTGTTCTTTTCTTTGTTCATTGTGAATAAAGTAAGCACTTAGAAAGACCCTCAGCATATTCCTGAGTGATTGCAGTGGTTACCAAGAGGTCTCCAATCCAGGCACTGAACAGATCAATACCTGTTTTGCTTCAGCACGGATGTAGTGTCCTACACTTTCGCACCACACTTGAAGCTCTATTGTTGCACAATCAATCCTATAAGCACCGGAGATGCACTACAAAGTAATACTGCAACTAGTGAGGAAGTCATAAACACAGCATGGAAAGAGCAGCCATCAAATTTACACATGTGCATATCCAATTAATATTCTCTGCCCCAAAAGCTGAAAAATATTCAGGTGAGAAACTGGCTTTCTCACCTGTCCATTAGGAAACAAAACCTCCTACTAAGTTGCATCTGATGTGTATTGCCTGCTAAAGATAGAAACCATAACAGCATATCAAGCTATGAAAATCCTTGGAAAAGCAGATTAAAATTTGAAGTGCAGCAGCTGCTCTGGGATGAATTCCTGGGAGAATCATAAAGGGAGATAGTGACATTTGGGATTAGGTCAACATTTTCAGCGGTGTCCTTGTTTCCTGTTTTGTCAGTTCCCATCAAGGTAAAGTAATTCCTAGGCAAACCAGATATATATTTTGAATCTGCTGTGGAACAGGAAGGGAGTGGAAAGAAGCCACTGTGCTTTTCTTTTTACAAGGGTTTATTGTAAAGGATCTTCCCTGTCATCCATAGCCCTTTTGCATAATTCACTGCTGGTTTGGGGGTTGTGTAAACTTATGGGATGGAGGGAGATTACTGGTTTTTCCCCAGCATTCACTATACTGAATCAGTTTCTAGGGACTGTAGCACTAAGGTTGCCAACTGGCTGGTTTTCCACCAGCATGACCGGTTTGTCTCCCTTCTGGCTGGTTGCTAGTTGATGTGTTTTTTGTATGATGGGAGGAATGGAAGAGAGGTTAGTTTTTAACTGTTTCGTGTCTTTTAAGGCAAAGGAATTTGCAGCGCTGAGCCCTTTTCAGCTACTTCTTTTAAAACTTTAATTGTGCCTCAAAGGCAGATTCTCTAAATACTGTAGCACTTAGCTGTCTTTTCTGCTTCCCTTTGTATCTGGATAGCTCCTTAGCTAGAGAGAAAGACAGTGAACACAGAATAGTGCCACTTTGAAAAGCATCCCATTTTGCTCATTTTTGTGTATGTTCCATCTAGTAGCTGAGATTAGAGCACCTTTTTTAAAACTTATATTGATTTCTACTAAAAGGTTTTTCCAAGCTCAGTGACCAGGGACCTTCAGTGATGTTCTATCTATATGGTTATATATATCTTATATTGGAGCAAGTCTCACTGGGTTTATACTGAATCAGACCATTAGACATCCAGCCTAGTACTGTGAATTCTGAATGTCAGTGAATTTCAGGATCTGAAGTACAATTGTTCTCTTAATAGCAGGGCTGGTCTCCATTTACACAGAGACGTTTCTACATATAAAACATATTTTACAGCTAAGCTACCCTCCCTAACTTGGCAGAAATTGTATCTGAAAAACTCTACTTTATGATCTCTTTCCACTAACAATGTGCCTGTCTTTAAGATGCTGCAGAACTACTTCTTGTTCTTCTTTTCTTTTTAGAAGGGTACCCAAAGAGACAACTTGGTGTAGTGGTTGAGTGCACAGACTCTAATCTGGGAGAACTGGGTTTGATTCCCGACTCCTCCACTTGCACCTGCTGGATGACCTTGGGTAAGCCATAGTTCTGGCACAGCTGTTCTTGAAAAAGAGCAGTTTCTGTCAGAGCTCTCTCAGCCCCACCTACCGCACGGGGTGTCTGTTGTGGAGAGGGGAAGGGAAAGGATAAGGGTAAGCCGCTCTGAGACTCCTTTGGGTAGTGAAGGGTGGGGTATAAATCCAGTCTCTTCTTCTTCTTCTTTTTCTTTTTTGTAGAAAAACTGTGTGCATTCTTTTCACTTTTGTAATAAGTTCCTTAGATGGGGATATTAACTAAGAATGACAAGTGCATGCATTTTACATTAAGCATTGAGAATGCATTCTGGAAAGCAATTCAGACGTATTGTTTTGAGTCCCGTCCCTGCCACTGTTAGAGAACCACTGAACTAGTGAGAAAATGTCCATAGGTCCTCAATGCCATCTCACAAAATTCACAATCCATTGCCATTAGGCCCATCCTAGGAACACAGGCAAGGATAAAGCCTTTGGTCGTTCACAGCACTCACAGCTGGCATTCCCATCCATTTTTTCTAAGGAGTGCATCATAAGCAGTGACTCTTCTGACAGTCATCCTTAAAAATCCCACCTTTCCTCCAGTCCTTGTGATTTAGAAGAGAAGAGATTGAATTTATACCCCACCCTTCACTACCTGAGGGAGTCTCAGAGCGGCTTACAATCTCCTTTCCCTTCCCCTCCCCACAACAGACACCCGTTGAGGTAGGTGGGGCTGAGAGCGCTCTTTCGAGAATGGCTCGTGAGAGAACAGCTCTGAGAGAACTTGTAACTGACCCAAGGTCACACCAGCAGCTGCATGTGCAGGACTGGGGAATCAAACCCAGTTCTCCCAGATTAGAGTCTGCGCTCCTAACCACTATACCAAGCCCAAGTGATTGTCAGTCAATTCGAGCCCGTGGAACTCCACTGGATTGGGAGAAGGTGAGCCAGCCTCAGCTTAAGAAGAGTGAGGAAAAACATAATATATATTTCGAGGCTCTGGAAAGGAGCGTTAGCTTAGCCAACCTTTTATTTAGCTGTTAGTTAGGGTTTGGGGCTCAGCTTAGGGAAGAAAGCTTATTTTAGTGTGACAAATAAGCATCCTGTTAAAGGCCCATCATTCCTAACTGGTATGTGTAGGTTTTGTGGTAAGGTGCTCTGTGAGAGAAAAGAGCAGCCTTGATCCTGCTGAGATAACCTGTCCAGAGAAAGGGGAATGTTATCTCCCCTCAGAGGTTATTTACTTTATTTGAGAGCCAGCTTTGCTTTATATATTTAAGTTATCCACATATCATATTTATCTTATTAAATATTTTCTGTTAAATAAACCTGTGTCATTCATATCCATCTGTGTCTTGTCAGTCAAGTCAAAAATCTAAGAAGCTGGGGTCTCTATTTACCTCACATATAAGTACAGCCATAGGCTGTGGACACACGTGCCAGAAAAAATAGGGGGAAGCAAGGCTATTTCCTCCGGAGGAATTTGGCCCGCAGTTGCATGATCACACCTCCCTTTGAAGCTGCAGGCGCAGTCCGTCAGTGTGTGATCAGACGCAACTGTGGGTGAGTCTTTTTTGTGTGTGCCCTTTTCACCCCATGCCGAGGGATCGATTAATACCGAGGGATCGATTAATCATACCTCTGCACCGAGGGCTCCCTATGGAGTTTGCGATGATGCGCATACCGCGAGGGGGGGGGGGAAACAATGGCACAGAGTTGGGATGGCCTGATCAGACCATCCTGATGCCATGAGAGTGCGCTGGAGCGATCAGACACGGGAAAGTCCGTCCGTGACCCGTCACAACCTGTTTGCTACCGGATTTTCCCTAGTGTCTCCGCTTCTGCGGCAGAGCAGAACGGGTTGCCACGGGGCGCTTCCCAAATGTTGTTGTCTGATTGCACCCTTTAAATCCGCCCGACATTCGCACCTATGTTGTGTCTAATTGTGCATATGATCGCAGCCTTAGTCTAGCAGGTTTCCAAATTTATGGATATAGCCTGTACCAATCTTTAATTTAAAGCTTGTGTCTCCCTTTTTATTTGATCATGGGCAGTTGGGGTATAAAGAATCTACAGGAGAGGCGCGGGGGGGGGATTGGATATTCTTCAGTCCAGAAGGCACTTGCTTCAGAGCTTCCTCCCACCCCACCCCGTAGCTGCCACAACACCTTTCTAAGTTCCATTGACTTCAGTGGACTTAGAAGAATTTAAGTCTGTTTAGGGTTGCACTGCAGGTCTTGAAAACCTGATCTTTGAATTAACCTCAGTTCTGTAGTTTATGGCGTGATGAGAGCCATTCTAGGTTCTAAATGAGTGGCGATGAGGTTGGGGGAAAATGTTGATTCTTGAGGTGAGAAAATAAAACTCTAAATTTATAACATTAACAAGGCAGAGTTTTAAAAACCTCCTCTAAGTAAAAGTCTTTAGATAACCGCCTAACCAATCTATGTGCAAACAGTTGGCACATTAGAGAAGCAGGAGATATTTCCATGGATGGGAGGATTTCTGTGCACAGGACTGTGACTTCCCCCTCTCCCCACACACACCTTGGACAGACAGAAATTTTAGGCAGGATCCAACCTGATATCTCTACCAAATGATATTTTCCCCTAAGATCACTGTTCTAATTGTAACAGGATGTGTTTTCGTTTGCCTGGTGTTTACTAAATTTACCGTGTCACAGATTATTCCCTCAACTGAAAAATAACAAAAGCAGCTTCTTTCCGTTTTTTTTCATGTGATGTTCTTTATTCCCCCTCCCCTTTCCTTAGGTTCAATGCAAGTAATGAATAAGACAAGGCGGATCATGGAACAGGGAGGGGCTCACTTCATCAATGCCTTTGTGACCACGCCGATGTGCTGCCCGTCCCGCTCCTCCATTCTCACGGGGAAGTATGTCCACAACCACAACACCTACACCAACAACGAAAACTGCTCCTCTCCGTCTTGGCAGGCCCAGCACGAAATCCGCACTTTTGCAGTGTACCTCAATAACACAGGTTACAGGACCGGTAAGCAGCATCTCCCTTGACTTGTCTCTGGCCTTGAAATACTGGAATGCCATACATAATTTTTCCTAACTAGTTCTTGCCTGGCAAATGGACCTGAATTTCTTTCATGCAAACGGGTTTGTGGGTGCGTGTGTGTAAAGTGCCGTCAACTTGCAGCTGACTCACAGCAACCCCAACAAGAGGCTTTCAAGGCAAGTGAGAGGCAGAGGTGGTTTGCCATTGCCTTCCTTTGCGGAGCCTTCCTTGGCAGTCTCCCTTTCCATGTACCAACCCTGCTCAGCTTCTGAGATCTGACAAGATTGGGATATATCATTCCGCCTTTTGTCCCAAAAATGGGCTTAATTCCATTGAATTCCATAGATATCATGTCAGTTGATGGGACAGGAGAGGAGAACAGAAGATGTCCTCCTACAGTAAGGCATGGTGAGTGTCATTAAGGGTTCCAAGTAGAAGGCGAATTTGTAACATGGGCCGCAAATCCACCAGGAAACTCTCCTGCACAAGTTGCGTTGAAATGAGTGGGGTGTGTACAAGGCCACAATAATGCTGTTAGGCAACTCCTGTTAACCATTTCAACATAGCTTATGTAGCTCAAGTTCCCAATGGATTGTGCAGCAAATTTATTATTGTGTGTGAGTGCCTGGCTGTGTCCTTTGGCTGTTCCATCTCAGGAATGCAAATGCTTTGGACTAGCTTTGAAAAGCATATTTACTAGGGATTTGCTTCCAATTATACATGTACTATTGGAGGTGTAGCTATTTCAGTGTTGAGCTAGGATCTGGGAGACCTGGGCTCAGATTCTCACTCTGTCTGGGTAGCCTTGAGTCAGTCACACTCTCGCTTAGCCTAACCTACCTTACAAGGTTGTTGTGAGGATAATATGGAAAAGGAGGGCCTTGTATGCTGCCCTGAACTCATTGGAAGAAGGGCAGAATAAAAATGTGCTAGATACGTAGATGCTTTAGAACAGAAACTCTATTAGATTGGAGGACTAAATTCTCCATTCCCTAGATGCCCAGGAGGAACCAGACTCATTGTTAATTCCCTATTATCATCCATTTCGATATGGAGGAAGTCAGTGGTTAGCTTGTAAAAATGCCTTTCATCATCCAATCTCAAGCTTTTTAAATATGGAAAGTGAATGCATTAATCAGTGTATTTCCGCTATCGTTAATATCTGCATGTGGATTCACACATCGGTCTTTGAGATATAGTGCATTGTAATTAAGCTTTCTTACTAGACATTTAAATACAGCCGGCCCCAAGTTAATAGTGACAAGTTGAGCAGGTGTGTTTTTATATTGGTGCTTATGGTTGACTACTATTTGTTTGGGTGGCTGGCAATGATTTATTTCATGTTTTATGGAGTAATGACATTGTCTGACTAGACCGGAGCCTCAAGGTGTTCTTGTCATTTAAATGTGAACACAACAGCTGTGTTTTCTACCTTCTCATGGTGTTTGTACATGGTTCCCAGACTGTAGGAACCTGCCATCAAACAAATTAAGTAATTTCTTTGTTTTTGTTCCACTCTGATAAAGACCTGAATTAGTCTGGAGACAAATCAATTGAAGGAAGTGGGGACACCCAATTGCTTTGTTACCATTTCCTTTTGTTTTACTGCAAAGGCGCATTAGTGCTTTTTAAGCCTACATAATATACCATAGATAACAAACACCCTGTTTGTTAGTTTTTTAAGTTAGCACCTCTGTACATAATGGGCTTTGCACATTGCTGCTCTTGCCACTTATGGTTGTTCTGAATGAGTTGCATTGAACTGTATTAGTATGCTTTGTTTATTAGGGATTGATATCCTTCTTTTCTCCTCACCGTGGGGACTCAACGTGACTCACAAAAAACCCAGAAAATATATCATTCAGATGGACATGCAAAGAAAAAAAAATATAGCACAACTCTCGGGCTAGTCTATCTCACAGAGAGCCATGGTCTGTAAACTATGGTCCAAGAACACTTCGGCTGTTCGCACTAAGGTGCCTCTGGCCCATTCCCAGGATAAATACTTGCAGCAGAGGAGGAACAGCCCAGTTCTCTTGCAGCTGGTGCAAAAATAGGAAGCTTAGATCAGACATTCAGCTGTTCCCGGTATTTTTAAAAATAATTGGCTTTGTGGTTTTGTTTTACTATTTTTTTAAATTGCATTTGTGTTTGTATTTATCATCCTCATCTCAAACAAATTCCAAGATAATATAGAGAGAATAACAAATATCTCCCAGAATTTTTAATTGATATTTATTTATTAATTTATTCGATTTATACCCTGCCCTCCTCACTGAAGCAGGCTTGTTTTAACTAATTAATTTATATATAACAAATTAATTTATATATTGTCATTGTCATTACTCCTGTGTGATTGTAACCTGCCCTGAGCTTGCTTGTGGGGAGGGTGGGACAGGTTAAATAAATAAATAAATGCACAATATTCATTGTAATCGAAAAAAAGTAATACATAAACCATATTTAACAATACACAAGCCATTACACAAGCAGTCACCCAATCTATAAGGCCCACAAAGAACCTCCAGTATTACTAGATGAACTAAAACACTAACCTATTTCTGCTTTATTATGTAAAGACTCACAATAGATTAGGACCCGGTAATACACAAAACCTCTGCGTGCAATCTGTGTTACGTTTTACTACACACGTCATTTCCATTTTCTCCCTTGATCACAGTGAAGTAAATATAATAACCCTGCTGAAGTCTGCAGTCTCTTCTAGTGGCTTGTTCATGGTCCCAGTAGAATGTTGAGTGCATTTAGGATACCTTTTGGGAATTTGCTTGCAGGGCAAAGCATTGTTAGCAGTTGGGAAACATTCTGTCATGGCTACCTGAGTGAACATATGCAGCCACCAAAAATCAATAAATGACATTACTGCATAGTGCTTAGCTATGGTACAGTAAGGCACTCCTTGAATGCCTTTTTTGCATACCTCTAGAACAGGACAAATACCTATTTTAATTCACCACTAAGAAAGAGTTTGATTTAGGGTTGCCAGCTTCCAATTGGGGCCTGGAGATCTCCCAGGATTATAGCTGATCTCCAAACTACAGAGATCAGTTTTCTTGGAGAAAATGGCTGCTTTGGAGGGTGGTACCTACAACCATACCCATCTTGAGGGCCCTCCTCAAACCCCACCCTCTTCCAGGCTCTGCACCCAAATCTCTAAGAATTTCCCAACCCACAGTTGCCATCCCTGGACCATTTGGAATGAGGTGTGAATCAGGATGCATCAGGAGAATCAATCCCCCCCTCCAATAATGGTTAAAGAACTGATCGGAAGCTTTAGGGTAAGGAAAAGGCTGAAACTAGCTGAGGGACTTTTGAAGCTAAGGACAGTAACAACAACTAATATATTAAGGTTTATTTTTAGCATGTGGATGTGGAGAGGAACATGTTCACATAGGGGAAATGGAATCTTTTTTTGTTTTGTTTTGTTTCTTCTAGTTCTCAGTGTAGCCTTTCTTTTTCTTGTGTTCTTTTCCTCACAATGCAACCTTTCCCTTTCCATCCTTTTGGGATCCAGGTTATGGAGGCACTGGTGACCTACATTAGAAATGTAGTGACAGATGTTTTTAGAAACCCTCACCTTGTTCTCCTTCCCCACTTTGGCGGGTTCACACTATAACTGGCTGCTCTAGAACATAATGTTTTCTGGGTTTCTCACCAGTTCCTCTTTTTTCTCTCTCTTGCCTGGCTGTCTCTCTTGTGTCATCCACTTAATAATGCTTTGTGATTTGAGTTGACCTAAATGGGTGAGCCCACATCTGCAAGCTATAAAAACATCTGAGCCATCCACCAACCTCTTGTCCTTTCTCCTCTTACAAGTGCTTTACTTGTTCCTTTATTTAGTTTGGTGGTGGTGGTGGTGGTGGTGGTGGTGGTGGTGGTGGTGGTGGTGGTGGTGGTGGTGGTGGTGGTGGTGGTGGTGGTGGTGGTGGTGGTGGTGGTGGTGGTGGTGGTGGTGGTGGTGGTGGTGGTGGTGGTGGTGGTGGTGGTGGTGGTGGTGGTGGTGGTGGTGGTGGTGGTGGTGGTGGTGGTGGTGGTGGTGGTGGTGGTGGTGGAAGGTGCCATCAAGTCACAGCTGACTTATGGTGACCCTGTAGAGTTTTCAAGGTGAGAGAACTCAGAGGTGGTTTACCATTGTCTGCCTCTGCATTGCAATCTTGGAGTTCCTTGGTGGTCTCCCATCCAAATTCTGGCCACAGTCAACCCTGTTTAGTTTCTGAGATCCCATAGGATTGGGCTAGCCTGGGCCATCCAGGTCAAGTCATTTAGTTTGTTAGTACATTTTATCACTCCCTCCCTCCAAGTATACATTGTTCTCCCTTCTCCATTTTATCATCACAACAACCCTGTGTGAGGTAAGTAAGGCTTGGAGACAGAGTTACTGGCCCAAGGTCACACAGCAAGCGTCACTGGGATTTGAACCTGGGTCTCCCAGATCCTAGTCCATTTTCAGCCACTTCACCAAGATAATTACTTATCAGGTCTTGTGTCCCACTGCTGAAATCTAAGGACAAAATCACACCTTATATTTTAAAAATCTTATAACTAAATAATCTGTGTTGCTATCCCTTGATAGTTATTTATTTAAAATATTTGTATGTCATCTTTCCACCCAACTTAGGGTCCCCCCAGGCTGTGAACAATAAAAACACTAGAATAAGTTAAAATACTTATATATACATATAGATATATGTATGTACACATAACAACAATTTAAAACAATCAGTACAGTTACAGACACGAACACGAAGGAGGGCCAGTGAGGGAGTGCCAAACAAAACAGAGATGTCATCAGTCACTGATGGAAGATGATGATAGAAGGGGACAGTTAAATGTCCCTTGGGAGAATTCTATAATTTTGATGCCATGACCAAGAAGGCCCATTCTTGGGTTGCCACCCATCTAGCCTCAGATGGCAGGGGCACCCAAAGCAAGGCTTCCAAAGATCACTGGAGTGGACGGGTAGGTTCATATGAGAGTAGGTGCTCCTTAGTTCATTGTTCATTGACTATGCTAAAGCATTTGACTGTGTGTATCACAACAAACTATGGCAGGTCCCTAAAGAGATAGGAGTACCAGACCACCTCACATGTCTCTTGAGAAACCTGTATAAGGGCCAAGAAGCGACAGAACCGGATATGGAACAACTGATTGGTTTAGCATAGGAAAAGGAGTACGACAAGGATGTATATTGTCACCTTGCTTATTTAATATATATATGCAGAGTACATCATGCGAAATGCTGGCCTAGATGAATCACAAGCGGGAATTAAGATTGCTGGGGAAAAGATCAACAACCTCAGATATGCAGACGATACCACTCTGATGGCAGAAAGTGAAGAGGACCTAAAGAGCCTCCTGCTCAGAGTAAAAGAGGAGAGCGCAAAACTGGACTTGAAGCTCAACATCAAAAAAACTAAGATCATGGCATCCGGCCCCATCACTCCTTGGCAAATAGAAGGGGAAGTCGTGGAAGTGGTGACAGACTTCACGTTCCTGGGATCCCAGATCACCGCAGACTGTGACAGCAGCCATGAAATTAAAAGACGCCTGCTCCTTGGGAGGAAAGTGATGGCGAATCTAAACAGCATGATAAAAAGTAGAGACATCTCCCTGCCAACAAAAGTCCGCACGGTCAAAGCAATGGTATTCCCAGTAGTCATGTATGGCTGCGAGAGTTGGACTATAAGGAAGGCCAAGCGCAGAA
>NW_015165834.1:70813-73407 GCF_001447785.1 Gekko japonicus | reverse complement strand
CCTTTTTGGTTTTGTTTACAAAGTTTTTATCTTTAAGGAGTGTAACATTCAATTTCCATCTAATTCTTTACTGGTTTTTTGCAGCCAGTTCTAACATCACAGGTGCATGGTCAGCATATCTTCTAGGTAGTATTTCTACTTCTTTCAAGTCCTTTAATAGGGATACTGAAATCCAAGCCATATCTATTTTCGACCATGATTTATATCTGTCTGAATAATAGGTAAAATCTTTATTTCCCCAAATTTCTTACTCTCCATGCATCAAATATATTATATTCTTCTATAATTTTTAGAAAATTTTTTGGAAGGTTTTTATTAATTTTTTTGCTTTCCATCCTATTTTTCCTATCAATTTTTGGATCAGCCACTGCATTAAAGTCCCCTATTATGCATATATTAGCTACCGGTTTCATTTCAATAACTTTTTGTACTTCCTTTAAAAACTCTTCTTGATCTTGATTTGGTGCATATATATTTATTATTATTTCCACTCCTTCCTTCAACATTGTGATGGCCACTATTCTTCCATCTTGAGAGCTATAAGTTAATTTTGGATGAAGGTAGTCCTTAATGTGGGTTACTACTCTTTTCTTTTTTTATCAGCTGCGATAAAGGCTTGTCCTAATTTGTTATAATTTAAGTACTGTATATGGTCTTTCTTAATATGGGTTTCTTGAAGATATATAATCTCTATTTGTTCTTTTGTAATCTGATGAAAAATTTTCCTTTTTTGCAGGCTGTTAAGGCCATTTACATTTACTGATAGTATTTTCAAACCTTTAGTGTTCACCATTTTTGTCCTTATGTCCCCTATTCTTATTTTTCTGGTATCTGGTTACTATTTGTGATTTTATATATATTTTTACGTGGCTCTCCTTTCCTCCATTCTTTATATTGTGTTTCTTCCTTTCCTTGGGCTCTGCTACTCTTTTTAGGTTCTTTTTTCCCTTGTTCTTCTTCTTCTTCCTCCTCCTCCTCCTCTTCTCTATTCCAGCCTAACTCTTCACCATATTTCTCCAAAAAAATTTCTACCTTGAAAATAGAATCTAATTTTTGCCTTTTCCCTTTAAATGTAAATAGAACTCCTCCCGGAGTAAGCCATCTATAAAGTATCTCATTATCTTGCAGAAGATGCGTTAATTTGGTATAATTTTGCCTCCTCTCTCTTATTCTCCACGGTACTTCTTTTAGGAAAAGAATATCTTCACCTTGGATCTTTACTTTATTTCCTCTTGATTCTCCAAGAATTCTATCTCTAAGTTCTTTTTTATAAAATTTAACATGAACTTCTCGAGGTATTTTATGTCTTTTTGCATATGCTGTAGCTCTTCTATAAACTGTTTCAACTTCCGGAAGTACTTCTTCCTTTGTTCCTACATTTAGTTGTGTTGTCAAGGCATTTACCAATTCTTCTTTTAGGTTCTTATCAATATCTTCTGGAATATTCTGAAATCTTAATACCAAATTTGCCCTGTCCAATTCTAATGAAATGAGCGTATCTTCCATTTTTTCATTCTTATCTTTCAGTTCTAATAATTCTTGCTCAATATCCTCTGTCTTCTTTTCAAATTTAGAGGTACTTGTGGCTATTTTTGAGATTTCTACTGTGTTTTCACTTATTTGCTTTTTCATTTCATCTGTTTCTATTTTAATCTGAGTTGATATTTCCTCCATCTTTTGTTGTATGGGTTCAATTTCTTTTTTCATAAGGGCCAGCATGGCTTGCCCTACACATTCTATAATTAAATTTTTAAGTTCCTCAATATTCATCTGTCCCACACTCATTTTTAAATATGATGCAATGCCTGCCTGACTAGGGGAGGGGATCGAGCTTTTCCTACTCCCAGATCCAGATGCCATATATTAATTTCCGTTTAACAATCTAATTTCACTAACCCCAAAATGGGTGAATTGCTTTACATTTCTTTTTCTCAGTTTTTATTTTATTTGAAGTGTCTCTTGACTTTACTTTGCCTATTTTTTTCCTTTTATCCTTGTAGTATCAGTATTGATTTGTGTTATTTCCCCTCTCCATTTCCTGTTTTATCTCTTATATCTCCTATACTTTCGTCTATTAGTTCAACTGTATTATTTTTAGATTTACTTTCAAGTCTATCTTTTTTATTTATTCTAATTGTCGTTCTCTTTTCCGTTTCTATCTCTTGCTTCTGCAGTTCTTAGTTGAGAAATGTTGTCTGCAGTTCTTTCTTTTTGCCTGTAGATGTCTCTCTTGCTTTAGTAGTTTCCTTCCTAGTCTTTTTTATCCGTGTAGTCATTTCCACAGTCCCACATTTGAAGTTTTTGTACCATAAAGTCCCAGGAAACATTATCAAACGCCTTCTCTGTGTCCATAAACATTAATGCGATTTGTTTTCCTGGATGCTCTTCATAATATTCAATGACATTGATTATATTTCTTATATTATTCTTCAAAGTTCTTTCCTGCATCCTCGATACTTCCCGTTTCTGAAACAAGCCTTCCACAGGGGTTTTTGCCTTACCCACTGCTTCGGCTCAAGAATCCTTACCTTGATGGAATGACACACATTCAGTTAGGCGTTGGATCAGTACCAGAATAATTGGAATGAATATGG